>NC_081560.1:144375869-144427272 GCF_022355385.1 Mustela nigripes | reverse complement strand
CCTGTCTCTCCACCTACTTGTGATCTCTGTCAAATAAATAAATAAAATCTTAAAAAAAAAAAAAAAAAAGAACTCCTATCCTCACATAAACCATAGCCTATCGCTCACCTGCTTAATATCCTTCAAGGCCCCCAACCACCCTTCAAATAATATCTGAGCTCCTCTCCCTCAGCTGGCAGGTCCTGTGTTGCCTTGGTTCTGCTTCCCTCTTTAACCTCATCTTGCGTCCTTTCCCTCTCCTGCGCTCCAGCCATCTGAGACTTTCTTTCTTCCCCCCTTCCCCCCTTCCTTCTTTTCTTCTCTCTCTTTCTTCCTTTCCTTCCTGCCTCCCTTCCTTCCTTCTTCCTCTCTTCCTTTCAAGATTTATTTATTTTTTCGAGAGACAGAGAGTGCATGTGCGTGGGGGAAGGGGCAGAGAAAAGAGACTATCCAAGCAGACTCCCTCCGAGCACGGAACCCCATGTAGGGGCCTGATTTCATGAGCCCTGAGATCAGGACCTGAGCCAAGGACAACGCTTCCCTGACTGAGCTACCTACTGTCCCAAGATGCCTTTCTGTTCCTTGAACAAATCAGTTCCTGGGGCCTTTGCACTGGTGGTTCCCTCTGCCCAGAGCACCCTCCCCTCTCCTGGCTGACCCCTTCTTGCCGTTCTGGTCTCAGCTGGGGGGTCACCTCCCTCAGGAGGCTTCTCCTGAGCAGCACCCCAATCCCTCTCATGGGGCGCTGGCCTATGTCCCTATTTACTCCTTTAGTGTTTAGGGTCGGCCTCCCCCATCCTCCCCGGGAACATACGCTGTTGAGAGAGGTCCGCTGCGCTTGCTGCTCTGCCTCTGGGGAGCACAGGGCCTCGGTGAATGCTTGTCAACTGAATAAATGAGTGATGGGGCTGGAGCAGGGCCAGTCACTGCTCATCTCGTGCCCCCAGGCCCACCCGGCCTGCTCAGGGCCATCACCTGATGCAGCTCTGAATCCCTACCTCCCAGGCAGGGCCAGGCTTGGGCAGGGTGCTGGGAGGCTGTGGCAGCCAGTCTGTCAGCACCTTGAGGTGGCCGCCACCTCCTACTTCATTTCACTTATGGCTGCCAGCAGCTGGGATGGAAACGGGGGAGGCCTCCGGTAACATCTGTCCCTGCCCGCAGGGCTCAGCCTGAACCAGGATCCCTGCAAAGAGGATTACAGGAGCTGGTAGAGGGAGGGGAGCCCAGGGGGCTGGAGGATGAGGAGGGTGGGGGAGTGCAGATGGCCTCCTGATTTGGCTTGGTGGTTCCAAGGGAGCCAGAGGCATCGGCCTCCACCGCGGGAGTGCTGAGGGTCTCGGCTGCACACCTGGCTGACATCCCTATGGGCCAGGAGCATTTTCTCTAGAGGCAGTGGGGTCTTGGCTGTGTGACCCTGGAGAGCCATCTCAGCAAGTCTCAGTTTCCTTTAGAAAATGGGGATGATGGTGGGGCCGGCCTCACGGAGTGTGAGGACTCGGTGAGAAGGTGTGTCATGGGCCCAGCTCCGTCGCGGGCACAAGGGGTGCCTGGAAAGGATGGCCCACGACCATGTCACTCTCCACTTGCTCCAGGCCAGGGCTGTGCTGGGGCCTTTCACCGCCCTCCTCTCTGGAGCTTCTCAGAGAACGTGGCACCCCCCTGTTTTACCTATTGCTCCTTCCCGGCCCGGCATCTGCCTCGGCCTCTCCTCCCCAGTCTTGGGACAGCGAGGCTCTGTGGCCATCTGTTCACCCATGTTCTCTTCAAAGCTGACTCAGGGCCTTCTGAGCAGCTGCCCTCGCTGGCCACCAAGCCTCCCTCAAGCTCACGTGGCTGGGGTTGTTCACAAGCCGTGAGCTCTTTCCAGGCAGCTGTCCGGCGGAAAGCTCCGGGTCTGGCCTCTGCCCAGCCTGTGTCCTAGGTCCTCACTGAGCTGAGTGAACTTCAGCTCTCTGGGCTCTGTGGTCCGTCTGGTCCTTTGCACATGCTGTTCCCAGTGCCTAGAACGTGCTCACTCTGCCTGGCTGCTTGGGAACTCCGGCAGAGGGGTCTGGGGCTCCCTGCCTCAGTTTCCAGCCAGCCGCCCCACCTCCCGGGCCGCCGACGCTTCCCTGCCCCGCTGCTGCTTTCTCCTTGCACACAACTTTCTTGGCCCTCTCTTTCCATGTCGGGCTCCCCCGCTAGAGGGACTCGGGCTGGGCAAAGTCTTATTCTGTGGTTCCCTAGGACTTAGCAGAGGAGACCAGATGTGACAAATGAGGGATCAATCAGTGTTTATTTGGATAGATGGATGGCTGTAAGAGGAGCTCAATAAATGCTTCTGTGAATGGGTAGCAGGACGGAAGGACGGATGACTATAGAAAGAGCTCTAAAGATGTTTGCCCAGCTGGATGAATGAAGGACTGGATAAAAGGGCGGCTACAAACCCTCCACGACTCTGCTTCACTTCAGGTGCAACATCCACCCTCATCAGACCTGGTACTCCCCCTACGTGGGCCTGGTGCTTTCCTATCCAGTGTGGGGAGCCCACACTATCCCGAGGGTTGTGTCTCCCCATCAGAATGGTTTCCCTGAAGGTGCATGCTGGGGGGCGCTCCCAGAAGGGCTGTCCCCTCCAGCACTGGTGTCTTTCTATCTCTCATCCTGTTATCTGGGTCCTCTCCAACACCTGAACAGGCACATGAGCCCCTCAGGCATCTTCCCCTGGCACCAGTGCAGGTTGGTAGGGGTGGGGGGGTCGGATGCAGACTCACCGTCAAACAGCCCATCAGGCTCTGCTCAAAGGGCCGCTGGAAGGCTCGCGGGTCTCCACACCAGTCCAGCAGCTCCGTGGCGGCATTGTGGAAGTTGGCAGGGTTCTGTAAGTGCTGTGGGAGAGGGAAGGAGGCAGCATGAAGCCCCAGCAACAAGGCCAGCGGGGGTGGCACGTGGGTCTGGGGTGGCGAAGACCCCAGGACTCCCTGGGGATGAAACGTGAAGGGGGGGTGCTGGTGCCAGGATGAAAAAACCTTCTCGAACAACCGGTTATTCACTTTTCCCGTGCATCCATCCCACCCAATCCCTGCAAGATGTGGATTAGTAACCCCATTGCAAAGATAGTAACACCAAGGTCTAGAGAAAGACAATAATATTCAAGTGTTTTCTGGATGCTGGCTGTGGGGGCAGGTGAACTCTGCAGGGTTCAGGAGGGTGGCCTGTGGCCCCCATGCTTGCGGGCTGGCTGTCCTCGAGCCAGGGCAGGCTAGCCCTAGAGATTCCTTCTTGATGCCTCTCCCACTAACCACTACCACTAGCACAGCCCTGGTCTGGGCGTCCACCAGCTCTGACTGCAGAGGGAGCTCAGCCATGGCCAAACAGGGCAGGGTCAGGCGGCTTAGAGAGAGGTCTTTGGGTTACAGCCAGCCTGGGAATTGAAGTGCAAGCACGCTGTGCCCAGGATATCCTCACACTAAGGTATGGCATATGTGGCTTAGCTTCCCCAAACCAGATTTCCAGGCCCAGTCTGCTTGTCTTGTCAGGAGGGGTCCATGCCTGAGCTCAAGCCCCTCGCAGTCAGGGGACCTGAGTCGGCAGAGACTGAATCTTGGTGCCAGGCCTCTGGATCCTGCTTTGGACCCAAGTCACAGCGCAGCCGGGGGAGCGGGGGTGGGGGTGGGGTAGCTTCATTCTCTACCACCTGTCCAGGTGTTCCCAGGCCCTGCTGAGCCTAGCCTTAGCCCAGGGGATGAGTGACTCGCTCAGGATCACACAGCAGCGCAGGGGCAGAGCTAGAATTCCAGGAATCGGTCCTCCAGAGAGACATCTAGGGTGTGATATAAGGGTCAGAGCACAAGCCAGCTGCGAAGGGGATGGTGGGAACTTCTAAGGCCCCTGTTGCCTTGGTGCTGGGAGAGACAGGAACAGTAGCTTCCCCTGGGGTGGGCACTCTATTCCAAACTGCAGCTCAAGCCTGTCTTCAAGACAAGGAGGCCGGGCGGGGGCGGGGTTGGGGTCAAAGCAGCCACCAGGTCCCAGAATTGGGAAAGAATGGCACGTACAGTGGGAGCCCCTGGGGCCCTGCCCCACAGGGGCTCCCTCTGCCTTCGCCTCCTGCTAGCTGCCGACCCAGGACAGTCCCTTCATGTTCCTGAAACTCAGTCATCCCATCTGTAAAAGGGGGATGACGGATGATGGCTTGGTGGTGGGAAGTTTTCTTTCGTTTGTGCAGGGCTTCATGACTATTCCTACGACACGGTTCGTGTAAGAAAGATTTAAAAATGGATGGAAGATAGTGAAATGAATTAGAACATGGTGCCCCTAGGGGAGGGAGTGGTGGAGGCGAGCAAGAGGACAAGCAAGCAGCAGCGCAGCCCTCTGTCACGGGGCTGGGGAGGCTTAGACAAGACGAGGCTCATGCAGCCCCTGGCACGGCGCCTGGCGCGTGGGGTGTTCCCACGTGGGGCTGCCCTTGGCCCTGACTCTGGCTCCCGGAGTCTCCCCTGGAAGCACAGCTGCACTCGGCAGCCCTCAGCCCTGGCTCACACAGGCTCTCTCTGCAAAGGCAGAGCTCCCTGCCCTTGACGCAAAGGAGATGGGAGCAGCCTCCGCATGGAGGATGGGGCCCTTTGAGAGGGCAGTGGGGACTTCTCCCCTCTGCCTTCTGTGCCCGCTCTCTAACGTGGGCCCCTTCTGAGGCCACGAAGCGCAGGGTCGGGGGCAGGGGGCATCCCTGCTCCACATGGAAAGCCATGCAAATTGGCTCATTCCTTGCCTGGCAGCCTCCCCCAGCTAACTGAGTTATTCCGTTTATTTACCTGATGTCACACCCAATTAGCTGGGTCAGCAGCCACCACATGCTGCTCTCAGAGCGGCCTGCCTGTAGCACCCTCACTCCTGGCACCCCCTTTGGGGCTCTGGGCTCACAAGTGGCTTCTGAGGCCAGTCTCCGGGGCCCGGTTTTGTTCTGGCCCCCGGAGCACACCGTCTTCCGTATCGTGGCCAGCCCACCTTCAAGCTTCTCCACCTCATGTGGCCTTCAGACTGATGGGTGTGACTCGCTGATAAAATGGACACGGGTGTCCCGTTCAGTGGCTGCTGCTCAGCAGCTCTGTGGCCTCAGCCACGCCCCCGCCCCTCTCTGGGCTTCTGTTTCCCGTTTCAACTATGAGGTCACTGCCTGCACAGAAACGGGTGACCCAGCTCAAACCCCACCTCGGCCACTGAGCTCCACAATGCTGGGTGTGCTCCTGAGTGTCAGACCCCTCACTGGTGAAACAGGGTGCCCATAGCCTGCAGGGTTGCCCCACGGCTCGGGAACAATTTAAATCATGACATCCCCATGAGAGAGTCGGGGCCCCGTAGAGACGGCTACTGCTCTGACCTCTGTCCAGTTTCTTCTCTCCTAGGAGCTTCTGGAGGGTAGAAGTAGTGCCCTGTCCCCCTCTGGAACCCTCAAGACTGGCCCAAGGCCAGGTCCGCACAGAAACAGTTGGTGACCCGTTCACTGTCCAAAAGAGTCTATCCATGGTGTAGGCTGGCAACCTGGCTGCTGCAGGACAGGTCCCTAGTGGCTCGTGGAGCAACCAGGGCTGGGGGGTGCGGAGCGTGGCCAGCTTGTGGGGGAGCTTGGCCAGCTGGGGGGGGGGAGCGTGGCCAGCTGGCGGGGGGAGCTTGATCTGGGGATGGGAGTACAGATCTGAATCATAGGCAGAAGCCTCCCTGGGTGTGGCCGTTCCTGGATACCAATGCCTCACTTCCCACCAGACCGACTGCCTGTCTCCATGGTTTCTGAGACGATCTGGGCTATATTCACTGGCCACTGGGTCTGTTGGGGGCAGGATTACGGGACACCAAAGCCTAGACCTCTTGGACTGACTACGCAGACCAAGTGATGAATGCATCTTCTGATTAGACCATCTATGATCCAAACAACCTGTCCATCCTTCCAAAAATGAATTGGTCTATCCATCCATCCATCCCCTTGTCCATCTACCCATTCAACCATTCACTACTTTATTCATTTCCCATCTATCCATTCATCTGCCTACCTATCTGTCTATCCATCCAGAAGTTATCCAACCTCCTGTCCCTCCATTCATCCATCCATGTATCCATCCATCATCTATACCTACCTGCCGAACTACCCATCCCTATGTCCATCCGTCCACCCTTCCGCTCATTCCTTTAGGTATCCATCCATCAGTTCACCTCTCCCCTGATCCTCCTCAACCTCTGTGGGCCATGGCCTGGGTGCTGTATTAGGATCTGCTGACTTTGAGATGGATACAGCACGTTCTCTGCCCCTGAGGAACTAAGCCTGGCAGGTCTGATATGTGCCCCACAGGGCCGAGGGCCCAAAGGAGAAAGAGCAGGGTGGGTGAGGCAGCTGGGTGCCCAGGAAGCAGTGGGGCTCAGAGATGGGCAGTGCAGTTGCTCAGAAGGGCCGTGGGGCTGGGGGAGGCTGTTGTGCAGGAATTAGCCAATTTGTGCGTGCAGCCCAGATGTGTCTGTGACCTCTGAGTGGGCCCACTGTAGAGAAGGCACTGGTTCTCCCAATCCTTGGGGCTGAGACAGGGGAAAGGCAGCTGGGAGGGAAGAGAGGCAGTGGGGTGCTTGGGGGATGGCCAGGGTGAGCAACGGAGAGAATCAGGATGGAATGGGTGGGGTGTGTGTGTGGGGGGGAGGTTGTGCTTAGAAGTGAGGCAGGGAGTCTGAGGCTGCAAAGCCCCTGATGGGAGCCATAGGCCCACCAGCCAGAGCAAGGCCCAGCCAACGCATCTGTCATCCTCAGAGCATGCAGACCTGCTCGCCTTTCTCTTCTGATTAGGACAGGGGACGTCTGAGGATCAACAGTCTTCAGCCAGACGCGCTGCCCTCTGGAGCAGCCACGGAGCAGACAGACGTTAAGGGCCGAGCTGTGTCTGACCGGAGGTGTGGAGGTGGATGTGGGGGCGTCGGGAGCTCTGGATGGCCCTGGGAGTCATCTGCACAGTCTGCTCACCCTCACAAACGCAGCAGGGTCTGGCCCCAGTGCAGAGCTCTGGGAGTGTGTGTGCGCGTGTGTGCATGTGTATACACATGTGTGGGCTGGCCAGCCGGGGAGGGCAGCTGAGGGGATCCCTGGCCTTCCAGCTGCCCTGGCACACACCGGCTGGGTGTCCCTTCTGATGTCATTCTCCAGACCGAGTGGGGTACTGTGGCGGCTTAATCAGGGTCGGGTAGTTAGCAAGTGGCGGAATGGGGGCTTGGACTTGCTGATGGGTCAATCTGAGCCCTGGGGGCCACACTTGGAGGGGGGAAAGTGTGCCCTGATTCCTGGGGACGCAAAGCCAGCCACGGGAGAAAGGTCAGCTCATGAGCAGGTCTCAGGAGGAGCCCGTGCCCAGTGCAAGGAGGGGCTCATGCTGGGTGGTGGGACTGTGCTGTTGGGGGTGGAGGCCACTGACAGCAGCCCCTTAGGGCTGGGAGAAACTGGGCCACAGGCTGAGCTGGGAGAGAGCCCTGCAGAGCCCCAAGGAGGAGGCGAGTGCAGAGTTGGAAGGAGGGCACCGTCTGGCTTCTACTCTGTGACCGTGAGCAGAGGCGTTGTTGGCGTTTGGGGGAGCTGTTTGGGCTGGGTTCAATCTATAACCGGTCTTCTTCAATTTCCTCTCCTCTGACCCCGCCTGGGCTTCCGAGAGAGCTCTGCTTGATATTTATGAGAGGACACACGCCCAGTACTTGGGGACTGGCCTCAGCTCCACTGGGCCCTGGGAGGGCCGGCTGCGGGGGTGGTGGGGCTGGGAGCACTGCCTCCCCAGGAGTCCTGAGGCCAGTGGCCCATGCTGGGACCCATGTCCTGTTAAGCTGCCTTAGCTAAGGGCCTCACCCCAGTGCCTGCCTCCCCCTATGCTGAGACACTGAGGATAATAGCCCCTGCTACCCCGTGACGGTCTGGACCCATCGGATGATTGGGGAAACTGAGGCTTAGAGAAACAAAGGGATAGGCCTGAGATGACACTGTGGGCATGTGGAAGAGTGAGGATTTGGGCCTGGGTCTCTCTGATGTCAAAGCTCAGCCCCTTCTAACATCTCGCTCGCTCCTGGAGTACGGTAACACTCTAGAGTCTGCACAGACACCTCCATGCAGGGCTGCCAAGGGGGTACGCCACTCCTGGTCAACACTGGGGGGCGCCCGTCAGCTTTGGCTCAACCAGGCTCTGAGTGGGGGGTGGGGGCTCTGAGCCCACCTGGAACCTGCCCCACTCTAAACAATCTGGAGAGGACGCTTGCGGGAAGATCTCCTCTAGAACGCTGCGTGAGCATGGGCGGATGAGGGAGCTTGCTGTGCTCAGGGATGAGGCCCTCCTAGCATGAGTGAAGCTGGGCTGTGTGACCTCAGCCGACCCCCTTCTCTTCTCTGTGCCTCTGTTTCCTTTTCTGTAGTGTGATCTAATTTCTCCGAAGTTTTCCTTTTCTGTTTCTTTATAGAGAACCACAGAAGCAGAGGGGTGGGGAGCTTCGGTCTAGGAAGGAGACTAAGTACTTTACTACATCTTCACAGCAGCCCAGATGGCACAGCAGAGCCCAGAGAGGGCATGACGCTGGCCCCAAATCACACAGCCGGGAAGAGAAAGGGATGGGAGGCGGGGGAGGGGAGAGGCAGGGAGGAAAGGGACCGTGTGGAGCTGGCACATGAACCCTGGTGTGCAATGTCAGTGTGGGTGACAAGAGACCTCGGGGTGGTCAGAGAGACCCCGGGCAGTCAGCCCTGGCCTGCCATCACCGCCACCCAGCACCCAAGAGGCCCAGCTCCACAGTGCAGGCCAGCACCCCTCCTGCTCTGCCTGTCTTACCAGCCCTGCCCTCACTAGCTGTGCCAGGCTGGGCAGGGAGGAGGCGTGAGCGCAGGCCACACACCCACCTGCTTGATGCACTGTAGTCGGTCATTGGTCTGTTGGATGTGCCTGTCCATAGAATTCATTTTGGCCGTTTCACTGGGTTCTACCCGAGAGCCATGAACGTTGTCCAGCCTGTGAAGACAGAAGAGGGCATGTGTCACTGGGGTTGCACCAGGCCCGACAACCTCACAGCCACCCTGCAGCCCCAACACAGACAGACATGCTGGGCCCAGTGGCTCCCAGCAGTATTAGGCCCCTTTGGGAGCAGCTGTGGCCTCTGTCCTAGCCAGCCCCGTGCTGGAGGGAGGAACTTCAGCCACAGCTGCCTGGCCCAAGAGGAAGCCCGTCTGGGCTGAGGGCGGGAGGTGCTCCTGGGTGTTCTCTGTGGGTGACTCACATCAGCCCGGAGTACGCATGTCCACCACGGGACACGGAACAGCACACTCGGGCACACTCATTTCTACACACCTGTGAGTGTGTTGGGGGGCTGATGGGGATGGCAACCCCATCTTCGGATTCCCAGTTCAGGGCTTAGCTTACCTGACGTGGCTCTGTGTGTGTGCAAGTGTGTGTGCACCCACGTGGAGGGGTCAACCCACATGGCCCTCACTGCGTGTGTGGTGTAAGAGCAGCGACCTGCCACGGGTACCACGGTCCCCCACCTCAGACCCCCATGCTTTCGAGTTCTTCATGCTGTGAACCCGATTCCATTCCTCCCTTTGCCTTCCTGGGCAAGTAGGGTGGGCGTCCGTGCCACCCCCTTTCCAAGACAAGGAGACTGAGGCTCAGAAGGGGATGGGAGTCATCCACGGTGGCACAGGGAGCCAGGATGAGAGCCCAGGCCAGGAACTAGGGCTCTGGCCGCCAGCTTGTGGCTCAGAGGGCAGGGTCCACAGACGTCAAGGCCACCAGGCTCACTTCCTGAATAGCTGTGGGCCTCGGGAACTCCAACATGAATGTGACTTCCTTCCGGCGGGGGAAGCTAGGTGGAGGAAGCCCCCTCACTCCAGAAAGTCCCCAGAGTCTCTGGGCCTCTCCAGAGAGGCCACAATGGCAATGGCAGAGATGGGGAGAAAGAGAGAGAGAGAGAGAGAGCTGGAGAGTCTACCCAGTACTCAGTGACCCAGGTCTTTGGGCCAATACAGAAATCTGCCCATGGCCACTGGGTTTGCTTTCCCACAACCCAGTGGGCATTTCAAGTGACAGACATAGGGTGCTGGACAGAGGCCCCTGGCCCTCGGCCTTCTTCGCTCTCCCATGGCACTGCCCCTCAGAAGTTCCCCTCAGTTCCTGCGGCACCCCCCCGCCCCCGGAAGTCCCCTCAGCTCCTGCGGTGTCACCAAAGGTCCCATTTACCAGACACCTCCCGCACGCTGGGGCCCTGCATCCTCTCCTTTACTCTTCTGTAAGACTAGAATCATTTCCATTTTATAAAGATTTATTTATTTATTTATTTATTTGACAGAGAGAGAAATCACAAGTAGATGGAGAGGCAGGCAGAGAGAGAGAGAGAGGGGGAAGCAGGCTCCCTGCCAAGCAGAGAGCCCGATGCGGGACTCGATCCCAGGACCCTGAGATCATGACCTGAGCCGAAGGCAGTGGCTTAACCCACTGAGCCACCCAGGCGCCCTCATTTCCATTTTATAGACAAGGAAACGAAGGTCTGAGATCTGAGATCACCCAAGTCCCCATGGCCTGTAGGAGCCTGTCTGGTTCCATGTCCTGACTCTCTGTCCCCTGCGCGAGACCCCCTGGCTGAGGGAACTCCCAGCAGAACATGCCGGGGCCCAACCTTGGGAAGAAAGGCCTGGCTGTACTTCGAAGGAGCGCTTTACCACACAGCTCCTTCCACGCACTTCCTATCATTCCATCTGTATTGAAAAGGCAGCTCATGGGGTGCCTGGGTGGCTCAGTGGGTTAAAAACCTCTGCCTTTGGCTCAGGTCATGATCCCAGGATCCTGGGATTGAGCCCAGCATCAGGCTCTCTGCTCAGCAGGGAGCCTGCTTCCTCCTCTCTCTCTGCCTACTTGTGATCCCCGTTGGTCAAATAAATAAATAAAATCTTAAAAAAAAAGAAAGAAAGAAAGAAAGAAAGAAAGAAAGAAAGGCATGCATGGTTCAAAAATCAAAGTCCAATGATGTTCTGGCTCTGTCCGTAAGCTCCCAAATGGTCTTCCTGGTAGGACCAGGGTAACAGGTCTCCTGAGGGGCACAGAGAAGCAAAGATATATGGGTACTATTCCCTGCCACCCCTTAAGAAGAAAACACATAAAGTGATAGCATTCTAATACAAACTGCTTGGACCTTGCTTTTCTCCTCTGAATCGTATCTCAATGTTTATTCCACATCAAGATACAGAGAGCCTTTTTAAAAAAGATTTTATTTATTTACTTATTTGTCAGAGACAGAGAGAAAGAGAAAGGCAGGCAGAGGGAGAAGCAGGCTCCCCACTAAGCAGGGACCTTGATGTGGGGACTCAATCCCAAGAACCTGGGATGATGACTTGAGCTGAAGGTAGACGCTTAACCGACTGAGTCACCTAGGCGTCCTATAAAGAGCCTTTTCAGTTTTTAATAGTGGCCCAGTATTCCTAGGCACGGATGAATCACTTACCCAACCAAATTCTGAATGTTCACCCCTGCCGGGCACTGCCCCAAGGTCAGAGGCCTTGGCTGCCCTTCTGCTCAGAGGGCTCATGCTCCAGACCGAGTGATGAAGCCTGGAGCTGTCCCCAAATCCATAGTGCAGACGGGCCTGCGAGATCACCTTTTATACTGGCCACATCATCCACATGTGAATTAATCTGGAGAGCCTATTCTTAGAAGTGGAGTTTCTGGGTCATTTGGGCATTTGCACTTTTGAGAAATGCTTTCTGGGTTCCCTCAACCTCAGAGCTCTCCCACAAAAAGGGAAAGGGAGGGGGAGTCCTCCACATTCACTTTTTCTACCCTCCAACAACCCTCCATGCACCCCACCGATCACATGTTTACACCCCCAGATTACCAACCTCTCCATCCATCGCTTATTCACCTAAATGCCTGTCCGTCTTTCTGTCTATCCAGCCACCTATCCACGCATCCACCCAAATACCTCTAGTCTCCACGTGCCCACCCATGCACGCTTCCCACTCACCCAGTAAATACTTTTCAGTATCTATACAGTGCTGGGTCCTCTGCCAGATCCAGGAGCCACGGAGAGATTACTAAGCCAGTATTCACTCCACGTGACCTAGTAGGTGACTGTTTGTCGAGCTCCTGCTGTAAGTCAGGCACTGGTCCAGGCACTGGGCGTGGACAGACATTGTTACTATATCCCCACTTTACAAATGAGGAAAGTGAGGCTCAGAGGTTTTAGCAGCGGTCAGCTCTAGAATCCGGGCTTTCCCATTACAACCCAGACTTTGGTGCTGCTAGCGGGGGAGGGGCTGGGGGTCTCCACTGGTGATTGCTGCGATGTGGTAGGCAGTTGTCATGGGAGAAGAGCGTCGCTCCCCTTGCTGCTCCTGGAGGACCCCCCGGCAGGGGCTGAGTTTCTTCTGAGTTTACTCGTCTAGAGTCCCAGCCTGCACTCACTCCTCCAGGACTCCTGGAGTCAGGGACAAACCATGGTGCCCAGTTGGCCAGCAGGGGGCGCTGTTGATGAAGCTAAGTACCCAGAGAGCTGGAAAACCTGCTCTGTGGGGCTCTCTCTTTAGCGCCCTCCTCCAGTGAGGACGTGCCGGCCCCAAACAGAGGGTTTTGAGTAAACTTCTCTGGCTTCCTAGGTCTCGGATTTCCCATTTGTAGAGCAGGATGGTGAGTGGGGATTAGGCGGCCTCACAAGACTCTATCCCTACGTAGACTTTTCCCAGGATGGATACAGCATTTTCATCTAGGGTCAGAGCCCTAGTGGGACCTTGATAAATGCTTGTTGAATGGCTGACAGATCGTTTCTGGAGACTGAGGGGGCACTCGACCCACCCAGGGAAGCCCTAAGCCGGCATCTGGAAGCCAGACCCACTAGGCAGCCAGAGGCTGTTCCTGTCTGCTCAGTACCCACTGGTCTGGGCCTGGAACACTGGCAAGGAAGCGAGCAGGAAAGAAGGAAAGGTGTCACAGATCACGGGGACAACTGTGTGTCCTATAGGTCTTAATCTACAGAAGAACAATGTCCAGCTGATGAAGGAGACACTCACAGGTGAGGTGACATTCTTAAACTGCCGAGATCGGTGGGAAATTTTGATTATTAACAGCAGGAATGGATGAGGCTGGCGGTTCCAGGCCACACAGAAAAGGGGTGAAGGCCTGGAAGGCTAGGGTGCTGGGCGCGGAGACGGGAAGGGCGGGCTGAAGGAGTTAGGAGAGGTAGCTCATTGTGGGGCAGTCTGGAATCTTCCTTGTGCCTGTACCTGCCTTGTTTAGGCAGCAGGCCAGGTCCTGTGCATTGCTAATTTACTGAATCCTAAAAGGCTCACAGAGGGGAAGCAACTTGCCCAGGGTCACAGGCCCAGGAAGCAGTTGAGCTGAGATTCGGACCCTCTGCCTTTCTAACGATTCATGTGTTTTCTTCCGTGCTGGGCCCAAAGAGGGGTCCTCTTGTTCCGTCCAAACTGTCCAAACTCATCCACTTTTAAGGCCCGCCCCCCGACCTCCTGGGGCCACAGGTCTCCTGCAAGCTGGCAGCGCAGGGACGCGATGCAAGCCCAGCAGCCAGCAGAGGTCGCTCTCCGCTGCGGGAGCGTTGCTTGGCCTGGCTGTTGCTTCCCTCCTCAGACCTCGGGCTTCTTTATAAACCTTTTACAAGTAGCTACAAATCCTCCGTGGCTGCAACTCCGGTGCCCACAGTGGCCGGGCTCCCTCCCAGCTGGAGACGGCTGACGACCTGGCTCTGGGTGCACCCGGGGCCTCAGTCCTGCCCAGCCGCCTGCCTGTCTCTGAATGGGGAGCGGGCTCAAGCAATCAAGCCCCCAGCCCCCTCTGGCCTCTGACTCCTCTTCCTGGTCGGGGCAGCCATGTGCCTGTAGTCAGCCTAGGAGTCTGGGGGGACTGCGCTGTGATACCTTTCTCCAGGCCTCAGTTTCCCTGCGTGGAAAACAAGGCCTTTCAAACTCCAACATCTTAGGATTCCTGTGTCAGGAGCTCCAGCTCTTTGGAACACTCTCTCTCAGCAAAGTGTAGAATGCCGGACTTGAAACTGCAAAGCCTGTCCCAAGGCAGCCCTGAAAACTCTGCAAGGGAGAGCCCCTGGTCCGGGGAACCCTAAGATTGCACACGCACGCCTCCTCACCCCCGAGGCTCAGCTTGGCTTCACGCCACACATATGTGCTCTCTGCTAGTGACCCCTGAATCGGTGTGGTCTTCTGACCCAGGAAGTCTGGAGGGGCCAAGCTCCTGTTCCACATGCCTCACTGCCTAGCAGGCCGAGCTGACTCTTGGTGGAACCTCGCACAGAAGCCATTTTTAGAGAAAGCTGCCCTTCCACGCAGAGGGCTGCTCTGAGCTAGAATGTGGAGTACCAGAAGGATCCCAGGGACCACCTGGTCCCATGCCCTTCATGGCAGGACAGGGGAGGGGGCAGAGATGGAGAGAGGGGGGCACGGAGGAAGACAAGGGTCGAGTGGGACTAGCGCCTACCTGGCTGGCTCCCCCTGACAGCATCATGGCCCTTGGCAGGCTCTTCCCTGGAAATGGGGCACAGGCTACACTTAGCTGCCCTGTGGAAATGTGGGGTGCTGGAGCTAGAGGCGGCTCCTTAGGGCGGTGGGCCCACATCAGCTATACCAACATCAGGAGGTTTTATTTTTTATTTTTCACACTTGAGGCCAATAAGTTAACTGGTGCACTCAGCTCACATGTACCCAGAAAGAGGCATTTGTGGACGTGTGTGCACGCTCACATCCAGAGGCACTTTTTGCACACTCAAGTGCAGGAACACATACACATTCAAGGGCTGGCACAGATGCACTCGAGCATGCACATCTCCCGACAGCTTGCACAGGCAAGTGGCGGGGTCCCCAGGGGAGCTGTGTGAGCAGCGGTGTGCAGAAATGATTCAATCACCACGCACATCTGCAGCTCAGATCCCCCGGGGAGAGCGGTGCTGGCAGCAGGGGCGGCAGCGGGCTGGAGGTGGCAGGGGGAGGTGGAGGGCTTACCTACAGCCTGCAGAACAGAGGCTGCGTTCCAAGACATGGCCAGGGCCAGCGAGTTTGGGACCTACCCACTGCTCAGCCTGGTGGGAGAGAGAGCCTGGAGGTCCAGGGGATGCTGGAGGTCTAGCCCCTTTACCAGCATTCAGATTCCCAAGAGGGACAGATGTCATGGGCCCGGAAAGATGTCATGGGACAGATGTCAAGTGACCCACCAACCTTGCCTATAATGGTGTCAGCCAAGTTCCTCCCTGGCCTGGCCGCCACCTCTCACTACTTCAGCCCCATCCCGTGTCCTCCGCATGGCGTTACTCCCTGCATCCTGGACCATACTCTGAAGATCATACCTCTGTGTCTTTGCCTCTGTCCCAAAGCCCAGAATTCCTGGTCCCCTTCATCAACAAGACCTGGGACAACCATGACCCTCTTTGCTGGTTTCCTCCAGCACAGCCACTCACTTTCATTCCACGTACCACCTTGGTGACACCAGACTAGGGGTATGTCTCTGTATCTTTCTCCCCCATCAGCTGGGCTATTTTCCAGTTATGGATTCCCAGAGCCTAGCCCAGGGCCTGGTATGCAGCAGGTGCTCAGCGAAGCTCATTGGATGGATGGATGGACGGATGGACAGGTGGATGGACAGCCAGCGCTGGGCATACACGTGACCCACAGTATGGCAAGAGCTGAATATCCAACGACCGGGCCCCATCAGAGGAACTCTGGCCTCGGAGAGCCTCCCATTAACCCAGTCTAAGCTTCCCGAAGGCTGATGCCTGTACATTTGGTGGAAGAGGGGGGATATTAGGTGGTCTGTGGGCCCAACTTGTGCATTTCCACAGTGAAGTGTTTGGACTAGAACAATGATCACTGGTGAGCCGGTGGATATAATTATTTAGGATGAGGTGAAATTGGGAAGCAATGGCAGACCCAAGTGCGTTAAAGAACCACTTTAAGCATAATGTAGATGGAACTACGGAGGCTACGGAAGCACCGATCTAATCTGACAACGCTCCTCGTCTCAGAGGTAAAGGAGCAGAAGCTCAGAGAGGTGCAGGGGTGGCCTGCGGCCACACAGCACGTGGCTCCTCCACTCCTCGGTGGTGTACACTGCTTGGTGGCAGAGAAAGAGAGCAGGATGGAGCAAAGCCAGTCAGAGGAGAGGGACTCTGTGTCCTAGCGCAGGGAAGTCAGGGAAGGGCAGAGGGACAGGAGATGGGAAGGGAGAGGGAGGGAAGAGGCAAGGCCAGGCAGCTGACCGGGACCAGCTGTTCCCCATTCTTGGCCCAGCAGCTGGAGCTGGCCCTTGCCCTGGGAGGAGGCCTCACACAGGGTGAGGCTCCCTGGAAAGGGGGTGAGCCCTGACAGTCAGACCTTCCCAGCTGAGAGGCTGGGGGAGGCCACTTTAACTCCCTGAGCCGGGGGTTCTCAACTGTCAACCCGAAGGGGCAGCCCTCTCCGCGCCCCAGGGCTGAGGAGTTGAAGGGAAATTCTGATTTGGACAACAGCCCTTCCCCATCCAGTTCCTCCCTCCTCCGCTCAGGGAGTGCCCCCCTGCCAAGACAAGACAAGGCTCCAGCCTCCTGGCCGCTTGGGGCAGAGGCTTTGACTTGGCACTCTTGAGGCTCCTGGAAGGGTGGGCCCACTTCTCTCGGTGACCCCATCTCGGAGCACCCGCCCCTGGTCTGGAGGCACACCCACCGTCAATGGAGGGTAATGGGACAATACGACGCACCCTCGCCATTCAGAGAGGGGGCTTCCTGAGGGCTGGCCCTGCAGAGCCATCGGACAGCCTCTTCTGGAACCCCCATGCTAATCCAGAGGGCGGGATAACTTCCTTGCGAGAACATGTGTCAGTACTGCCCCCACAAGAGTGCCAGCCTGGTCCCAGCTGCACTTGGGTGTGCCTCATCCCTCCGGGCCATGTGATGACGCCCGGACCCTCCTGCCTGCCCCCTCCCGGCCCTGCCCAACTCCATGACCTCACAATGAACTTGCTCTCACAGCTTCTCTCCCCAAACAGCCAAGGAAGGCCAGATTCGATCCTGGACAAGGTCACTGGGTTTTCTCGCATCCCCAGGGCCGTGCTGCCTCTGCCGTGTGCTTCCTCAGAGTAGGAGGAGGACCCGAACAAGTCCTGAGCTTGCTTGCACGCGGCGGACATTCGAGTCTCTGCCTCACCCCACCCTGTGCCTCCGAATCCCACACCTGCCTAGCTGTTCCAGTCATCAGGACGGTACGACAGAAGGGGACACCGGCGCTCAGGGAGATCCACTGGCCAGCTTGAGGTCCCGCTACTGGAAGTGAGCAGTGACAGCACTGGGACCCTGGTCAATTACACTCTCCGTCATGCTTTCCATGGGGACGCGGCCAGCCTTCCTCAACTAGACGCTCCCCACCCCCCACCCCCCGCCCCCGGCCCCAACTGTCCTACGTGTGACGAAGGTGCCTGAGGAGTGCTGAGGACGGTGCAGAGACAGGGAGTCATGCCTGTGCTGCCCCATGCTGGGCCTGGGACATAGGCTTGCCCCAGGACAGTGGTGCTCAGGCAGTGGCCTTCACCTGGCTCTGTCTCGGAGCTCTTGCCGACAATTCTGAAAGCGCGGATGGGGAAGCATGGGGACAGTTCTCTGAGGACCCCAGGAGGACAGGGGGTGGGATAAAGCTGGGGATGGAGCCAGGGGTGGCCAGGTGAGATGTCTCCCCTACCTCCCATACCCATGGCAGGCACGGCTGATGAGCCACCATTCTCTTCCCATTGAACCCAGACATGGCCAGCCATTCCTCCACACACCCTTCTTCTTCTTCTTTTCTTTTTTTTTTTTTTTTTAAAGATTTTGTTTATTTCCACACACCCTTCTGCCCAGCCTTTCTCAACCCACCTGGCACCGACACAGGAGGAGACAACCTCAGGGCAGCCCCACCTTTGAAAGGGGTGTGAACAGAGAGAGGCCCAGCAGGGGAGGGATTAGCCTGGGGTCACTTGGGCAGAAATCAGCACTCAGACTTCTCAACGTCTGATTTTGTACTCTTTCCCCTATGCTGGAAGTCAGAGCCAGGCTCTTTCTCAGCCGAGAGGCCACAAAAGGACCACTCAGGTGAGCCAAGTTTCAAGTAACCCATGCCACAGCTGCTGTCACAGCAGCTTGTGAACCACTTTGCAGATGAGAAAATTAAGGCTCAGAAGGGGTGGGTAATTTCTATTCAGTCACACCGGGAAGTGTGGCTGACCCGGGACGGTAGTTTCTCCCAAGCCTGGGCTTCTGTGTTTACTGTATGTGCCTTCTCCTTTAGCTAGTTGCTATGAATGGTCAGATTTTTTTTTTTTTTTTTAACTTCTCAAGAAATAAAAAGTTAAGGATGGAAACAAAAGAGACGGAAACAAAAGAATCAGAAAGCAGATAATTATTTGCACTAAACATGGTAGATGATTTAAAAAAACAACAACAACCCAACAGTCTCTCTGCCTTAGATCCAGAAGGGATCCTCACATCTGCTCTGGCCTATCCTAACACTTACAGATGAAGAAATGGAGGCCCATGGCAGGAGTAGGGGTGGGGTCGAGTTGAAGCAGAGTCTTGAAGACCCCACTCTGGGTCAGAGATGGGGCCAGGGCTCACATCCACCCAGGCCTCAGGAGCCCTAGTTGCCCCGAACTCAACTCTCTCTCTGCCCCTCCCCGTGTCTGTGCTCCCTGGGGAATGGATGCCTCACCCCAGGGCCTGCCGGGGGAGCTGAGGCTCTTCTCCCACTGCCAGCACCTGTGGCTTCCCTGCAGAATGACCTCGAGGTCCCCAGGCCTCATGCGGAGATTCTCGGCGTCCCAGCTGGGTTAAGGCTGGCACACTGACTCTTCAAGGGTGCCCGCCCTCTGGCTCTGGAACTGAGTTGGCTGGGTCTGGTGCCTGTCATCTGGTGTGTACTCAGGGAGTTGCTGCATGGGAGGCTACTCAGGAGCTGGGAGGAGGAGGGAGGAGGGGCAGGGAGGAGGGGGCTCTCATCCCTGGAAACTTCCGCGCACAAACCAGGCATCCCACAGGCAACCTGAAGACATGTTTCCTGAATGTCAGCTAAGAGACAAAATTCACACCAGGTGTTCTGAAGCCGCGTGCTGCCACGCACGCTGGTCGTTCAAGGCACTCGACAGTTCACAGAGCACTGGCGTTGGGACCTCCTTTGGCCCCACAGCCCCTCATCTTACACACGCAGTAGAGCTCAGCAGTCAAGATCACCAGGCTGCCTGGGTTCAAATTCTGGCTCTGCCGCTTGCTAGCTTCTGGATCTGAGGCAAAACGCTACCCTCTGTGTGCCTCCGGTTCCCGGTCTGTAAAACGGAAGCAGTAATAACAGAGCCTGCTTAGTTCACTGAGCGGGGGAATAGGAAGCCCGAGCACACGAGTGTTGGCACTACACAAGGCCCAGGTGGGCTTTATCGTCTGTCTCCATCACAGGCAGGAGGAAACCAGGGCCAGAGAGGAGCCCGTGCTTGCTTGGGGGGGGCGCTGGGGGGATAAATGGCACTGCCCTAGACACTAAAGATCTTAAACCTTTTTTTTTTTTTTAAGCGTATTAAAAAAACAAACAAACCCTAGTTTTTTAAATCTAGTTGCAGCAACATTTTAGGCACAAGTTCAGTTTTTACAAAAACAAAAGGGGCTGTGCCCTGGAAGAGGGGGTGGTGAGGGGCTGTTCCCCCACCCCACTTCCTCTCACACAGGCAACCCTAGGAACCACCCCGTGGGCTGAAGAAGGGGCTTCTGAGGACACAGGTGGCTGAGGTAGCGCTATACCCACCCGTCAGAACGCGAGGTTGAGGAGCTGAAGGGCTCTGTCCAAGTGGCAAAGGCAAGTTATGGAAAGTTCCAGATGGAAGGTGGGTCAGGTTAGCCCTTCACAACATGTGATCTGAGCTCTGTTCCTCCCAGGCGGCAGCCTGGACACCCATGAGAAGTCTGTCCAGGTGGGCAGGGTCACGGATGAAGGCAGGGCAGCCAGAGGGAAAACACTGCCTGTTCTGGGCAAAAAGGGGCGGAGCCCTGCTCACCGGGGATGAGGCTGCCTGCGGTCAGTTCCTCAGAAACCAGGCCCTTGAGATCCTCCCTAAACAAAGGATTCTCTGGTCTGATTAGTTTGGAGGCAAGCTGTGTATTCTGCCTTCTCCAGGAGTTCACGAAGGCATTCTCCCCTGCCAGCGCCTTGAAGAACTGGGTTTTTCCCAAAGTTACTAGATCACAAACCACTTTTTTCCCCACTAAACACATCTGAAAATTCCATAGAACTAGTTTTCCCAGGAACTGGCTTTAAGAAATTCTGACCTAAGGGAGGGTGGCTACAGGGTAGAGACCAGGCAGCAGGAAGGGAAGAGACAGGAAGACAGGAGGGCTTGAGGGCTGAGGGAGGGGGACCAGAAGCTGAAGTGTCTTCAGGAAGAGAAGCCACAGGGCACCTGTGGCAAGATATGAAAGCCACCACGCCTGAGGACTGGGGCCCTGGATTCTGAATCCAGTGTCACGGCCAACGGGATACACCCAACCAACCTGGAGCCTGCCCCAGGTGGGGGGCGGGGGGTGGTTGGCCCTCAGCTCTCCCACCCCCAGCAAGGCTGGCCCGGGTGGGGAGAGCTGCCCAGGCCAGGGCAAAGGCCAGAGTGGAAGGTCACATGAGCTGCCTGAGGCAGAGACGGGCTCCTCCCCCGCCCCACCCAAGCCAAGAACTGCCAAGGGAGGACACAGGCCAAGGTGGCCAAGAAGGCCAGAGTTCAGAGAACCCGTGAGGCTGTGGGGGTGGGGAGCCCTTCAGCAGCCACTCAGAAGCCTCTGTTGGTAGTTGTGAATAATAATGAGAACAAAATTAAGTATCCGCTGTGCGTCAGGCAGCACATTTGGCGTCTCATGTGCAATATCATTATAACGATATAACCGAAGAACAGTGACGAGCGCCATCTACAGACGGGAAAAGGGCGACGGGAAACAGTGAAGGAACTCGCCCCAGCTGACAACATGGCAGAGTTGGGATCTGAAGCTGCACCCTGTCAGGCCTCGAAGCCCAGCATCCGTCCCCTAAGCCAGGCTTCCTATGCACCATCCTGGGGCTTTGCAGAGGGGCCGGCTCCAGGTAGCCCCGGAAGAGGCCTGCAGGTCATTTGTCCCCAGGTGCTGTTCTCTGCTAACTTGCTCAGCTGTGCCCAGCCCGAAGTGGGCCAGGCGGGCAAGAGGTCTGTTCTCAGGGGGCTCCTGGCCCCGGGGGGTCCCAAGCATGCCAGCGCACACGCAGTGCTGCAGACACAGAGTCGGCCTCTCTGGGCCTGTTTTCTCAGTCCCTGAAGGATGGGGCTGATAGAGATGTCATCAAGCACCCCTAAATCCCTGAGGGTCACCAAGGGCACTCGGCGTGCACCCGGCCTTTCACACATTACTTCACTTAATCTTCACACTGACCCAGGCAGTTGAGCATCATTGCTCAGACTTTACAGATGGGGAAACGGAGGCCCAGAGAAGTTATGTAACTTGCCTAAGGTCATACAGCAGGACAGTGGAATTCCTGGGATGGGAACCTAGGTTTGATATACTTCAAAGGCCTCCCCAGCCTGATGCAGAGCTAGAACAGAGGACAGGGGAGGGATTCCTGCCAGGCATGGGCCCAATGTCACACTGTGTGACCACAACATTCAGCCCTTGGACTGTCTGGCCTTGGCGAAAGTGGGTAGGTGAGATTGTTTCTAAGGCATTCTCTATCTTTAATGCTCTGGCAGGAGGTTGAGGGAAGAAAGGATTAAAAAAAAAAAATGAGATGACATCTCTGCATTCTAGAAACTCAGAATCTAGGCAAAGGCCCATGAGCTATACCAATCCACCTCCTGGGAGCACCCACCACGGGGGCCGGCCTAAGGAAGACTCAGGGCTGAGCTGGGGGTATTCCCACACACTCTCTGGAGGAGGAGAGGTAGAGCCAGACCCCAAGGGCCAGGGGGGTGGCTCCCAGCAGGGGCAGTGGGACTGGGCAGAGGGCTAAGGCCATGGTGGGGGGTTGGTTACTAGAAAGGGGCCGGGAAGGCCTGTCTTATTTTGGAAAAACAACTGCATGCTCGGTCTCTTTCCGGCCAGACCCTGGCCAGTCTGGAAGGGTGGCATCCGGGTCCTTCTTAAGGGACAGGGTACTGAGATGAAGCAGGACGCTCACAATTCATCTGCTTTTTAATTAACTCGCCCTGCTGCCTTAAGTGATTCCCTGCTTACGCTCATTCTTTTGAAAATTCCAAAGTGCTATTTCTGACCTGTGATTTACTATTGCCGTACGTCTCTATAAGCAGTGTTTTAGCTTAAGTGCCAGTTGCATATTAATTACAAAGTTAATTATGTGCTGCGTAATCATGCTGTAATTCATTAGTTTACTCTACACTCTTAGAGCCTCATGCTAATAGCGAGATCTGACAGAGGGCTTCAGGAGTCACCAAGAAAGACCTGTTGAAAATCCAGCATGGGGCCGAAGAGGACAGGACATATCAAAATGGCTCCTCGGGACCCACATGCTTGACCCGGGGCTGGGTCTTGGGTCCCTTGATGCCGATCGCGGGGACACAGTGCTGTGCCCTCGTTGCCCGGGGCTCTAAAGGTCCCCGGCCGCCAAGTCCTGCCTGCAGACCCTCTGTGGCCAAGGAGAGGATGGTGGAAAACCGGGCCGGCTCCCGCTGTTCTTTCCCACCCCACGGAAGTGCACGGGCAGAAACAGAATTTGTTTAAAATTATTTACGGAACAGAGAGTCACTTCTAGGTGGAAAATTAACTGCTCAGATCACCAAAACAAAGAGGCCCTGAGAGCGGGGATGGGGTGGGGGGCAGGCCCAAGTGGGCATTGGGAGGAGGCGGGTCTGAGGCAGTTGTTCAGAGGGGGAGACCCAGGCCCAAGAGGGGCAGGTGGGTGTCTGGGATTTGGAGCAAGGTCGCCTCACATCCTTTCCCTCCTCTACCGTATCCCCCAAAGCATTCAGGGCTCTTGAAAGTGGACACTGGCCACCTTTCTCTTTCCCTCCTTCCCTGTGTTGGCTTCCTACTAAGATGACGCACAGGGTCACTGTGGTCTGGCTGGGAGTCCAGACCCCTCTCCTTAGATAATCTCGAGACTCTCTGAGACCCAGGTGCCTTGCTGGTGCAGCTGGGTGAGGGCCCCCTGCCTCCCTGCACCGGGTCGGAAGATGGATGGGAGGGAAATGCAGGCTCTCCAGACCCTGCCCGAGCCTGACCACGCTAGGTCCTCCCACAGGACTCTTTTCTAAGAAGAGCCGTCTTGGCCTGGGCCCCTGGGCCCCAAGCTGTCAGCCGCCGAGGAACCACCCGTGACCCTCCAATGCCATTTAAAAGTCAATGTGAGGAAAGCCAGGCCGGCTGCAAACCACCCCCCCTCCACCCCAAATCTGCAGATCAAATTTCCAGCCGTGAGGGGACACGGAGGCTGTGACCTATCCCGGACATAGCGATCTGGTAGCTGAGACCCTCTGCTTTCCAAATATAAACCTGCTTGTTTTATTTCTGCTGACAGCTGAACAAAAAAAAAATGTGGAAGTCCTTCCCCTTCTGGCTCCAGTCAACAAGAGGAGAGAAGGACTCGGAGCCCCAGCTGGCATGGGAGGAAGATAAATAAGAAAAAACAAAACATGGCCTTGTGCTACAGTGGAATGTTTAAAAAAGAGGTGAAAAGCACAAGGTCAGGGGCAGATTTCATTTTCTATCATTTCAGCAGGCTCGGGGAGGAGGTGGGATGCTGCCCACTCAATAGTTTCTGGGGAATCAGTTTTGGAGGGAACTTATTTTGGGGAGGGGGGAGAAGGGGTTCTTAACAGCCAAAGCACTGTGGTTTCCTTTTCCAGGGAACACACAGGTTTCCCTGGCAACAGAGAAGTCCAGCCTCCAAAGTTCTGCCGGGAGACGAAGGCTTGGCCTGGGATGCTCCCAACAATTACCCATGGCCAAGGCCTTACCGTCCTGCTTTCCTGGGCCACAAGCTGGGGGGGTTGGGCAAACAGTGGACCCCGGTCCCCTTCTCTTCCCCCTACCCTTGTGCACACAGCTACTCATCCTCAGATCACCACTTCCTAGGGCTTTAGGAAGGAGCAGGTAAAAATGCCAGAAACCGCTTGGATACGAGCCTGTATGTGACAGCACCTGAGGACCCCGAGGGAGCAGTGACAGCTCTGGGGTGGACGGCCAAGGGCCCAGCAAGGCTGAGCCTCCTGTCGGGCACGCTTTGGCCTCGTGCGGCTGGCATGGGGGAACTATATTGGAGAAGAGCAGGTCCACATTTCTGAGCTCATCTCTTTCTACCCAGGGTCCCTCAAGGAGGTCCTCAGTACCTCCTGCATTTGGGGGCCCATCTTCCCAGAAAGGACCATTTAAGCACCTGGCCAGGGAAGACGCCCTCGGTGCTCCACATGTGAGTGGGAGTGGCGGGCCGGTGGGAGGAAGGAGAAGAGGCAGCCAGGGGCCCTGCCATTGCAGTAGAGCACTTAGCTGGCTGCCAGGGCTTGTGCTAAATGCTCCACACACATCATCTCATTTAACCTGCCCTCCATTTGCCCGGCGAAGCAGACACAGCTACTCCTCCCGGAGGAGACCGAGGGGTCAAGTGACCTGCACAAGGCCACCCACTAAGAGATCGGCAGAGCTGGTAGCCACACCTGCCAGCCCCCAAGCCTGTTCTTATGCCTGGGGCAGGGACAGGAAAGTGGCCCCGGCTGGAGATTGACTTGCCTGCTGGGAGAAAGGAGACAGAGGTTCCAGAACTCACCCCTCCGCTCCCTTCCCCTCAGCCTCCCTGGCCTCTTCACATTTCCCAGGAAGACAGGCCGAGGAGTAGAGCCACCTGGAGGCTCTGAGCCAGGAGGCAGACCGGGCCTGAGGGCCCAATATCATGTTCTTCCTAAGCTCCATCTCCCTTATGTCCAGAACAGCCCCATGAAGTAGATAGAGCGTCATGGTCCCTTTCATAGATGAGGGATTCGGGGCTCAGTAGCACGCCTATGTTCACACAGCTAGCAAGAGGGAGGGCAGGGATTTAAACCCGAGTCTGATGCCAAAATACAGACACCTCTTAACTAATGACAATGATGATGGTGACGAGTAGCCAGACCCACCGGAGCTCATGCGATGTGCCTGTTGTATTTAAAGCATTCTACACATATTAACTTATTTTCTTCCTCAGCCATCCCATGAAGTACATGCTATAATTCATTCCATTTCACCGATGTGGAAACTGAGGCACAGAGCCCTGTAAGCAACATGGCTAGTAAGGCATAGGGGCAAGGTCTGGACCCAGCCAGGCAGACTCTTGAGCTCACACTAGTAACCCACATGATGTGCTGTTTCTCTAACCACTGGGACATCCTGCCTCCCAGCCTTGAGTGCCTGATTCTGGGAGGCAGGATGTCCCAGTGATGGCGGACAGTTGGGGACAGCAGTTGGGGACCTGCGATTTTCCCTTCCTAGAGCTCAGCTCCCTGGAGAGCTCCTTCTCCCATCCCAGGGAATGGCAGGCAGGAGCCGGACTGCATTTCTGTGTGCGTGTGTGAGCGTGCGCGTGTGTGTGCCTCAGGCCCACGCTGTAGCCGGGTGTGCACGCAGCTGATTTATAACCCTCAGAGAAAACAGAATTGCAAATCTCACCCACAAATCTTCCCTATCGAGGTACTTGTGACAGGCAGACATGCCGTGAATTCCCAAGAACAGGCAGGCCTTCCCCCAGCCTTGGCTCCCTCATGCTCCCTGCTCCTGAAATGGGCCCCGTTGGGAGGGCCAGCTCAGCCCAGGGAGTGGCTGCCGACCTTGTGGCCCAGTCCTACTCATCAGAAATGCTGGCTCCTGAGCCACCTCAGGCCTGCGGAAGCCCCAAAAGGGACAGGTGGTCCTTCCCTGCGGGTCCCACCACAAGCTAGCTCTCACACTACAGTCTTCACTGGTCAGGTGGTGAGGAGCAGGGCCCGTTAGCACCTGCAGAACCGAGAAGGGGGACCCTAGTTGACACTTACTGCACATGCACTGTTTACCCCATCATTCGGCACTAAGTGCTTTTGGTTTGTCTCAAGGCTCAGAGATGTTATGCAACTTGGGCTCAGACCCCAGAATGGGCAACCTGATTCCAGAGCTCCACTGTGTTCCCTCCAATCTTCAAACCCATTACGGGCCCCTGGGCCCCATTCCTGACACACAGACACTCACTCCAGTTCTCTCCAGAGTGGATAATGGGGCGCCCAGGTTTGGCTCTGGCTGGGGTCACCCCACGGGTGGGTGAACCGTCGGGAAGATGCTTCCAGCTTCTGCACACCCTAACCCAGGGTAGCCATACTCCAGGCCTGGCTCACACCCGCCCCTCCAGACCCGGCTCCGGGGGGCACTGTGATGGCCGAGCAGAAGAGGGACACATGCCCTTCCTCTTCCTTCCACCTTGCCCTGCAGAGCCTTCCCCAGCAGCCAGCACAGCGGCTTGGCCCACGCCACTGGACCCTGGGACCCAACACTTGGGCCCTTTGTGGAGGTCTCTGATGGCCCAGTCACTTCTGCAGCAACATTCTCATTGGTGGGAGGATGAGCAGTGCAGGGCAAGGAGGAGCTGTCCTAGGGGGGCAGCCGAGGGCCAGGATGGGCCTAGTCTTGACTTTGCTCTAGTCTGCTGTGTGATCCAGACTTGTCCACTGCCCTGTCTGAGCTGTGTCTTTTCTAGCTGGAAGATGGGTTTCGTTTGCTTATATGATACTTGGGACGATTAAATTCAATGAGTATGAGAATCCATGTGTCTTAAGAGACTATGCACACACATGTGCACACGCACACACATGCATATGTATATATACTTACTCACATGCATGCACATGCACACGCACACGCACATATGCACACACACGTGCACGCACAGAGCTGGGGTGACACGGGGCTATAGGAATCCCCATCCAGCCCCAAAAGCACTCCACACCAGGCCACCCTCTCCTGAGGTGTCTCTTGGGGTTGGCATCGGGGTGAGAGGCCCAGCTCCTCCTCCTCCAGTTCAGACTTCCTTAGTACTAAACCTATAATTCCTGGCAGGGAAAATGACAGCTTTGCCCAGTGGCTGCCCTCAGCTGATGGGCAGGGAGCTGGGCGGTAGCCGTGGTGGTATTTGGGAGGCGGGCCTGGGACACGCAGCCGCTGAGTCAGAGGAGGTCAATGGTGGGGGACAAATGCCATGGGGACTGTGGGCTTTGGGGTGGGTGGATGACGGATGAGAGGGAAGAGGGGGAAGGGCTAGGCACAAGGCCCCAGGGTTGGCTTGAGGCCCGCCCTCTGTACGGCATGACCCAGGGAGGGTCAGCAAGCGGACATGAACCTGGGACCAGAAGCACAGGGAGGGGACCTCTGCAGAGAGGCTCAAGGCATGGGGCCTGAGACCCTGAGGCAGACTGGCTAGGCCCCTGGAGGCAGCAAGGCAAGCACCGCTCAGGGTTTGGGGCTTGAGAAGCTGCAAAAGCATTGGTTCCTGGGCTCTGTCCCAGCCTCCCTGCGTGGGCTGGGGAATCAGCATTTTAGAATGAGCCCCTGGGATCTGGCGGCAGCTGAGTGTCAGATGGCTGATTGGGAACCCCAGGATTTCCTCTGCCCTGGTGGGGTTGCTGGGGTTTCTCCTCCCTGCGCTGCCTTCCCCTTGGCACCAACCTCCACTTGGCAAGCAGGCAAGACGATAACAGTACCACGGACACCCCAACCACATCTGCCGAGTGTGGCTGCTCACCACCTGTCTCCTCGGAGGCACACAGCCCACTGGTGGGAGGGGCCCCACGACTGGGTCCGCTTACTAGGGCCTGGTCAGGCAGGCTGGGGTCGGCCCCTGAGCTCTCCCTCTGGGCCCCTCTCCACCAAGAACAGCTGTCAAGGAGCTAAGATCTTGGTGCTCTTGGCCTACCCTCCAAAACTGCTCTGGCGGGGAGCCCGTCCCCAGCCCCTATAGTTGCCAGGCTCTTGGTCTAGGGCCATGTGGATCCCCCGGCGCATCTCACTGGGGAATGGAAGATTCTGTCTCTTGGGAAAGAGACATCCCCCCTCCTCCCCCCAAGGCCACATTGCCTTGACTCTCTATGGCCTTGGACAAGTCATGTGTCCTCTCTCAGCATGGGTTTCCTCTTCTAAAATGGGAAGCAGGAGGCCAGATCTGCTGATGTGCAGGCTGCGAGGGAAGGTAGTTCAGGTGGACAGAATGGCTCGAACAGAAGCAGAACTGAGTACAGCTGGAAATGTGCCCAGGTGGGCTGGACCAGAAGACGGGTGCTGAGGCTCCGTCTGAAGCTGGGTGTAGGGGCAAGGGTAAAATTGGAATTGGAGTTATCGCGGGGTTCCTCTGACTGGGGTTGCTGGAAAGGAAAGTTCTCTGTGAGCACTCAATACTCCTAAGCAGGAGCTCTTGGCCATTGCCCCTGGGTCACCAGGAGGGACCGGCTGAGACGATCTGCTCTAAGACAGGCTGCACTGCCTACTTGGGGCCACTCCAGAGGGCCAGCTTGGGCTCCCAGATCGCCAGGGAGGCTAGAGGAGAAAGAGGGTGCCATCAGTCTTCTTTGGACCAGCCTGAGCACAGGGATGATAGAGCCACGGCCTGCCTAGGGGTGCTGCTCTGACTCAAGCCCTGGGGAGATGGTTCCTGGGAAGAAATGGATGCCTATGGGTAGCAGGGTTCCTGGCTCTGGCCAGGGTCAGGGTCATGGGGACCACCCAGCTCAGGCCTGGAGGCAATGGTACCTTCCTGGGGCCTTCCCACAATCCCCATCACACCTATTTTCCTGTTGTATATTTGAAGACCCCACCTCTTGTAAGGGGGTTATGCTTGAGGACCGGGGCACCGGGATGAACCCAGTCACACAGCAGCGTGGGGGTGTGCCCAGCCCGGCAACCTCAAGCGTTTCCTCTGTTGTGGCCCCTGGAGAGGCCTGTGGAGACCCAGGATGGGTCTCTGGGGGGATTGGGCTTCTTGCCTTCATCTGCCCCCCCCCCCCAACCTCCCATCTTTTCCCTCATTTCTTGACCTCTGGGACGGTGTGAGGCATGAGGTCCACTTTCAGCACCAGCCATCCTCCAGGAAGGGGCAGAGGGCCAGACGGGAGTCCAGATTGCCCAGGGGCTAGTCAGTGGAGGATGGGCCCGGACTGCTTCTCTCAGCCCGAGAGTGGGGATCTAGAACCCCGGGCCAGGCACAGGGGCGGGGGGGGGGGTTGAGGGGCAGTTGCTCCTAGCGCCTGCCCGCCCGGGATGCCTGCTCACCTGCTGCCTGGTCCCCACTTGCCATGGCCTCACCAGCCCCTTTCCTGCCCCCTCGCGGGCCTGAGATGGCTGTCACCATGGCAACCCTGCTCATTCAGTCCGGGGATAATGAAGCCAATGTGTTTTTCATTTCCATGAGCGGAGTGTGGAGCCAAGCGGGGGAGGGGGCTTTCTCCTCTCAGCCCCTCCTCCGGGGGAAGGCCGCTTGGAGAGAGAGCGCGTGTGTGCGGACTCACCAGCTGTGGCACGGACACCGGTGGGAAGGGGGTGGGACCTGGAGCCACCAAGCTCCCAACCCACCATAGCAGCCATGTGGGTCGGATAGTGCCAGCTAGAATGGCTGCCTTCCCTGCTCACACCTAGCCCAGGAGAGGTGGGCTGGAGACAGGCAATGCGAGGCTCCATTTCTAGCTTTGTGACCTCGGGTGAGTGACTTCACCTCTCTGGTCTGGCTTCAGCAGAAGGACATTTACCAAGCACTGATTGGGTACCTTTTAAGCGTCTACCCTTCAGCTTTCTCTAGAGAACCTAAAAGGCCCAGAAAAAGCTCCTGGTCGTCTAGGAGTCTGTGGGTCAGCGGGAGGAGTTCCTATCAGGCGCATTTCTCAGCTGTAAAAACAAGGCCAGGAGCTCACACCTGTCACTGCCTATCTTTGAGCTACTACTATCGAGAGGGGAGGTTGCCGTGAAGTCATGTGTGGGTATGTGCCTGGCGCACACAGTAGGCTTTCTAGGTTTCAACCTCCTCCTCGTCCTCCTCCGGGGTCCTGGGCCTGCAGCACAGACAGCAGACATGTCCAAGATCCTCCTATGGGCATCAGTGCTCGAGGCTGCCCTCACACTTCTCTTTCCTCTATTCGCCTGGATGGAGACCTGCCCACTCAGTCGGAGGTGAAACAGACCTGAGCAGGCCAGGGCTGGGCTGGGCCAGGCACAGGGGCAGTGGCCTTCGGCCAGCGGCAGCACTCATCTGGGCCCAGATGGGAGAGAGCAGGGCTGTCTGGGAAACCCACGGCCCACAGTCGCCGCCAGACGCACCCCTCCTCCAGCCCCTCTCCAAGGGCAGGAAGCCAAAAGCACTCACGCAGAAAACCCTGGCCTGTCTCCCCTCACCAATAATTCAATCACCTTGGAGGCCAGTGGCCCTCTCTCCTGGCTGGGCTGACAGATTGGAGGGGGAGGTAGGGGAAGCATGTAGAGGGAGGGCTGGGGGGACCAGGGAAGCCAACATGGAAAAATCAGAGCAAGGCTTGAAAAATGAAGAAATAAACCTGCCAGGAGGGAGACAGCGTCCATCCGTCCTCCATAAAGCTGTCTTAGGGCCACCAAGGACGTTGGCGGATGGAGGGGGCCGGAGATGGCTCCTCCTGGGAGCCCAGCTGGGCTCCAGCCCCCACCTGGTGAGGGGTTGGCAAGGAGGAGGGCCTGGGGATCTTGAGGGTTAGAAGGGGCAGGAGAGTGGGAGGCACAACTGTGGGGGGAACGGGGCTGGAAACGGTTTCTTGTCAAGCCGTTGCGCCACCATCTGCATACAGAAGTCACTCAGCATTGGACTACGAACGCCTCTCTGCATGCAGGCAGCTGGCAAGCAGGGCCTCGGTGGCAGGCTGACTATCCATAAGGACTTGGTGGAGCCCATGCACCCATTTCACAGATAGGGAGGCAGGTCAGACAGGCCCACGGTCACATGGCAAATCAGAACCGCTTGTGTTCCCCAGCCCAGGGTCTGGGCCAGGGCATCTTCATCATGAACTCCAGGGTTGGGGCCTCTCCCCACAGTGCCCCCACCAATGCCACATCACATCCAGGCCAGGGCTCAAACAGACCTGTGAAGGGAATGATACTTAACGGCCTCTCCCAGGGGACCAGGAAGAATCATGTTTTCTAGGAACACTGAATCACCCTGAAATCCACTCATGACCTAAGCCCTAAAGAGAAGGAAAATTATAAAGTGACCAGAAAGTTGATCAGGAGGACCACTGATTGGGACGATTATGGATAGTTTTTATTTTTCCTCTTTCAACTTTTATGTGACTTCCAGAAGGTTCCATAACAAGTGTGCATTACTTTTACAGTTAGGAGAAAAGGACATTCTGAGGGTTGAGATAAGTCACCTCCACTAAATGCTACTCATGCAAAGCTCTCCATCTGCAGGACAAAGTCAAAGGAGGCCTCACTGCGGGAGGCAGCAGCTGAGCACAGACACACAGACACACACACACACACACACACACACGCGCGCGCGCGCGCGCCCAGCCACCAGAGCTTCCCTCCATGGCCTACGGGCCCTGGAAAGCCACCACAGGCAGGAAAGAGACGACCGGGGCTGCCCTCACTTTGCTGTGTTACTTTGGGTGAGTCCGGTCCCTCTCTGTGCTCTGGTGTCTTCCCCTCGTCCGCCTCACCTCAGGAGATGGGTACTGAGGACAGACGCTTGATCTAAAGCTGGAAGCCCTCCTGACGAGGCACATGGGGCTTCTCTGACCCAAGGGGTGCTGTCTGGGGCAGAGGGGGCAGCTGAGGTGCTTCCGAAGACTGGGCAGGCTGGTGTAGGGCGGGGGACCTGGCTGAGCCAGGAGGCAAGGGGCCAGCTTTCATCCCCTGTTTACAGTGGAAACACAGACTTGAAAAGGTTTCACTTTTCCACTGTTTTTGTGGCAGTGCTGCGGGGAGCAGGGCTTCCTGAGAGTGAGGCCAGCTTTCCAAGGCCACACCGAGTCCAGCCCCGCGCTGGCCTCTGACAGGAAACATCATGTTTTCAATTTACGGGTCCCTGCCAGGCGCCGTGAGCAGCCTGCGCTCCGCCAGCCGGCTGGCCGTGGGAGGAGAGAAGTTCCAGGCCTTGCTGCAGTTGGGAGCCCCTGGCAGGCCCGGGGGAGCTCCAGGGCCCCAGAGGGACCCCATGGGATCCCCACGGAACCGCTCTGGCCACCCATGCCCCACAGTTGATACAGTTTTGTTAGTTCCCAATGCACCCAGGGACTCTCTATGAACCACAGCCCTGGATCCCTGGCTCCCACATCAGCGAGCCCTACTCCCTTGGCGGACAGATGGGGAAACTGAGGCCCACAGACAGAAGAGGCTTCCCAATGCCACCAGATGACTGGTGTGCAAAGAATGACCTCTAACCCCTCTAACCAGACTGGCAGATTCCCGACCGAGTCTCTTGGCAAAGTGAGCCTGTCCCCCCAGGATGGTCCTGACAGGGGACTTTCACTAGGGGCCTAGAAGCTGGGCACCATGATCACAGCTCAACCCAGAACAAGCCTGGGTGAGCGGTCTGACCTTTATATCTGACAGATGAGGACACTGAGGCAGAGCAGGGCTTGGGAGCCTCTCTAGGTCAGGCAGGGGGCAACCACGGAGCTGGGAGCCTCTTGCAGCCCTGTAGAGCTCCCCGCCCCGCCCCTTCCCAGGGCTGCTCTCAGCACTACTCCTTGCTGTCTGAAGCTGCTTTAGCTCCAGCTGACTGAAAGCCTCCAATCACACAGGTCCTGGGGGGCCCCTCCCCTCTCCAGGTGCTTCTGGAAATTCCTGGTAAACTGAGCGATGCCTGCAGCTGAGCTCTGCATTCAGCCCCGGGGGTCGCTGAAAGCCCTGGGCTGTGCTGGCAGGGAGGAGGCTGTGCCCGGGCCCATAGGAGGCCCTCGCAGACCACAGCCTGCTGCCTGCTTCACAAATGGGCAGGGGCACTGTCACAAAGGCCCTGGGGCTTGAAACATCCATGCTCTTTCTCCCCCTGCTAGAAGGTCACTTCCTTGAGGACAGGGACCTGGTCTCCTACTCACTGAGTAGGAGAACACTCAGAGGAGTGCAGGTATACAGGTGGTGCTAAATACTCAGAAGAGTGCAGGTATACAGGTGGTGTTAAATAAATGTCTGCTGAATGACCAGTGGGGGATGGTGGCTGGGCAGGGGGGCTCTGGTCACATAGCGGCTTTGGAGAGACCCAAAAGCTCTTCTCTCTAGCCATGTATTTATGATGTTTCTAGGGAGGAGGAGAGACACATCCCGGCCCCCAGGGCCCATGGCCGCCGAGCAGCACCCCATCCCAGCACTCCATCGTGGGCGCCCCCCGGCCCCTTCTGCACAGAGCCCTCCCCATGCCCCGCTGCTCCCTCGCTGGGCACATTCCAGCCTTAGACAAAGGGCACATTTTCAGGGATCATAATCCCCTGCTTGTTTGTTTTTTTCACCAACTTTCCCCTCCCTCTTCTTCCCATCCAGGGCATTCCTGTTCCCAAACGGGAGCCACTTTCCAGGCGTGTGACAGCCAGGCTTGCACTGGCTCCCAGGAGTCCTGCGAGCTGGGCCAGGGAGGCTGACCGTAGACACAGACACAGAACCTTCTCGGCACGGACCGCCGTGGAGTTGCCAAAGGGGTGGGTGCTCAGGGCACGAGCTCCAGGCTGCCCTCCTGGGGCCTTCAGGATCAGGGAGGAGCCTGCGCCCGGCCCTCAGAAGGGCGGACACCGCGTGTGCACACACAGCTGGGGTGGGGGGCAACACACACATACAGGCAAGCACACGTGCAGGTACACACCCAGAGAAGAAAATAAGAGATGGAGAAAAAAACAGCAAGGGGCCCAGTGAGAAAGAGGGCGCACGTCAGGGAGGCGCCAAGAGACAATCGAGCACAGAGGGAGTTAGGAAGAGGCCCACAGAGAACCTCTGTGTGAGGGTGCCCCCCTGGAGTTGTACAGAGCCGCTGCCCTGGGCAGGACGCACACAAGAGAGTCACGGAAAGAGAGAGACAGAAATGAGTGCATGAAAGAGCCACAGAGGGTGGAAGGAGGAGTGTGACAGGGAGGGCCACACGGGGAGGACAGGGAGCCAGGGCCAGCCAGGGGTGTGGAGGCGGCCATGGGGCAGACACACGCAGCTTGCTGCACATGCATGAGCTCCAAGCCCTGGCAGACTCTTCTGGGAACACTGGCTGCCACGGGTGCCCCCCTTCCCTGTCCAGGTGCCACAAGGCTGATGTCTGGGAAGTGAGAACGGAGCCCTGAGCGACCCCACTGTGTCCTGTGAGGAATCCCCTTGCTTTGTACCCTCCAAGGCTAGAGAGGTGCCCTGGGTGAGGCACACTAACTGTGGTCCCTTTCAGCCTTGCCCCCAGCTCGTGCTCAGAAAGAGGCCAGGGGAGGAAGGGTAGAGTGGGAGGTGGCAACTCCCCTGCCAACCATGGAGGGCAGCAGGGCAAGGAAGTGTCCGTGCTCACCTCTGATGACCTGGGTCCCTTTGAACAAGGCCCTTCCTGTCCTTGGGCCTCAGTTTTCCCTATGTAGAGGAGGGGGTCTGTTGGCTCCTTGGCGTCTCTGGCTGCTCCTGTGCTGTGTGTCTCTGGAATGTCACATTTAGCAGCTGCCGCACACGCGCGTGTGTGTGTGTGTGTGTGTCCTCCGCATACTTCACTCCGTCCCAGCCCTGTTTCTGAAGGAACTCGTTGACCTCTTCCAATCCCCACACCCACTGGGCTTGCATTTCCAAGCCCAGATGTGCAGAAGGACATCTCAGCGACGGCAGGGCTCCCTGACATGGGCACTCCTTCCCTACCAGTGCCCAGGGGAGCAGAGCCACGATCTGACCACCTTCCATCCCTGGACTCTGACAAGCTGCATCTCAGTGACAGAGAAGTGACATGCTGTGTCGTTCTATAGGTCCATGTCTCTGTTGGCCCCTCGCTGCCCGTCAAAGCCAACGTGAGCCGCCAGGCCTCATCACACGCCACTGCTCCCACTCACCTATGTGTGGCCAACAACTGGGTGCTGGGGTCTGGCCTGCCCTCTGTCCTCACTCACACCGTGCCACGTACTTTGTCATGGCCTTTCCCTTCCCCTCCCAGGGGCGGCCCTGAAGCCGAGCCCCCTGGTTGCGAGCTGACACTAGGAAGGGCTCTGGGCCCTGATGCCAGCTGGCCTCACCCACAGCTGCGTCAGCCACTACAGCTACCCGAACTGAACCTGGGGAACACACCCACCACTGGCCTTGTCCCGTCGAGCCCCGGCAAGGAGGCCTTTTCCTTCTCATTTTATGACCAAGAGGAAGAGCCTCTGGGAGGTCAGGTAATGGGGCCTTACACAGCTTGAGGTCAGGTGATGGAGCCTTACGCAGCTTGGGACCTGAAGGTTCATGATATCTGGTCTGTTGGAGATAAAAGCAGCCTATCTCCAGGAAGCCACGTATGATCTTCCTGGTTGGCAGGGGCTCTCTCCTGGCAACGCTGGGCTCAGGCTTTAAAGTCAGACGAAGCTGGATTCAAGTTCTGACCCCATCTCCCAAGGGCCATGTGACCATATGACTTAACTTCTCTGTCCCATAACTTACTCATTTGGTAAACACAATTTATGAAGATTAAATTAGATAATGTGAACAAAATATATGGGGCAGGCGCTCACTAACATGACTATCATTCAGACTCCTGCAAAACACTCATGTGTGCATGTGTGTGCAAGCATGCACACAGACACACACAGACACAGACACACACACACACACACACACACACACACACGGCAACATCACAGTGATCCGCATCAAGGACTGGGTCTTAAATCCTAGCTGCCTGACCCTGGGCAAGTCACTTCTCTCTCTGCTGGCCAAGGTCTATTCTTAAATTTCTTCCTATTGCTTTCCAGAAGACCCTTCTGGAAACCCTAAAAAAGCAGGTTATCCTCAGGGCCTGAGGGATTTGCTGGCAACTGGGACGCCCAGGCTGTCCCCTGACCCTTCACATCCTCTTCTCCACTCACAGCCACCAAGTTCCTGCCACCTCCCGGAAGCTCTGCACCCAAATTCCCCCTGACAGAGAGAGCCAAGAGGGTCTATCATGGCCCAGCCCCAGGGAACCATGTACCAGCCCTGGGGGGAGGTGGGCTGGTATCCCTGGTCAGATCATTCCTCATGCAGAGAAGGCAGATCTAGAAAAGTCACACTGCACTTAGATTAAGTGCCTTTCATTCCTGTTGAATCTGCTGCCTGACTCACTGCCTCCTGCCCGGGCTGGCCACACAGTCATTACCGTTTAAACACCTGAATTATCAAACTGCCCGGCACCAAAGGCTGGCAGATAATTTACTTACGTTACAAAAGACCAGTTCAGGGAAAGGGCCCATTCTCTAACCACTGGGTGTTCATCTTCCCACAGAGCAGGGAAGGCACCAGAAGGACCTGCGTACTGATCGATAATGCAAGATTTCAAGTGATTGTTCAGAGTTTGGGTCTTCCTTTTTTTATGTCATACTGCACGACCCTCACACAGTAGGCACCATCCAGGGTCCTGGTGGGGGCTGTACCCTGACCTGAGGCTCTGCCTTTCCTGCCTCACCTTCAGCCCCACCTGCAATCCTTGAAATTCTTAGAGTGTCATTCTGCTCTAACCTGCCTCCTCCAGGAAGCCTTCTGTATCTCACACTTCCCAAGGCTTCCTTCTCTGTCATCTCAGCACCTTCCTGGCCCCAGGGCCCTGGGTAGGACTAATTCTCCTTTCTTTGGGCGATCCTTGGCCTAGACTGGGCCAACCCGAGGGCTGATATAGAGTCTTTGGTTCCCTTATCTCCCCAAGAGCTGAGCATAGATCCACGCATATAGTAGGTGCTTACTAAATACTTCTGCCTTACTGACTACAGATGGAGAATGTGGGGAGGAGGGGCTGGCTTATGCAAAGGCCTTGAGGCGTGTCCTATACCTGGCCCTGGCTATGAACGGAGGACCCAGCTGGGCTCCGGGCCCAGGGAGGAGAGTGAGCAGCTAACCTCGGCCCACACCCAAGGCTGGCTGCGTCAGAGAAGCCAGTGGTCAGAGGAGCCCCAGGCCCTCATCTGAGTGACCGCACAGCCCCAACTCTGGGCCCCAAGTCCTGACATCATCCCAGGTGACCGGGGCAGGGTGAACGCCCCAACGGTGAATAATGCCTCCTCTGTCACCTGCCAGGCCCGAGCCGCCTCCAACAAGGTCTCATTAGGACAGGGCCGGCGTCTCCACCTCTGCCTACGAACTCCCTTGAGTACCCGCGAGTGGAAAACGGGAGGGAGCCTAGGAGCGAGAGCCTTTTTCATTTCTGGATCATGTTGCCCTCCGCGTGGATATTCCTGGAAACTTTCCATGGGGGTTGTCCTGGCTGGGGTGGGAGGACCAGGAGCTGAGCAGGGCTGTTGATTTAGGCTGACAGTGAAGGTCAAAGAAGGGCCCAGTGTTCAGGAGCAGGCAGCCCCTTGGACCCTGTCCTGACATGGCCCCACTTCTTCCCAGGGGGGCTGCACAGGCTGCTGCAGGGCTCAGGCCCAGTGGAGCCATCCGTCCCAGACAGCCCAAGGAGAGGTGTGGTTGGAGGCCAGGCACTGTCCAGAGAGCAGACTATAAGCTGAGAGACCTGGGTTCCAGCACAGCTCTCCACTTCTCCTTGGGTGAAGCAAGTCATTTTCCATGCAGGATCTCAGTTTCCCCATCTGTAAAAAGTAAGGGGCTCCACAGGGCCCCCTCTAGTTCTGACACTCCAGACTTCCACATATGCTAACTAATAAAGGTCCAATGCCCCTCAGAGGAGTTGGATGACCCCGCCACACCTGTCCCCCACTCCCAGCTGGCTCCAAGTAAGTGGTCCTTCTCAGCTTCCAGAAGAAACGTGAGATCTGAGTGGACTCACAGACACCTGCTGATCTAAAGGCATCCTGGAAGGCCCAGGGGAACCACCACTCCATGGCATGTGGCACTCAGGGAATAGCTTTTCTGTCCCTCGGGCTCTGGGTCTGGCGAGTATCTTAGGACATGAATGCTCTGTGGCCAAAGAGAATGGGGCCGAAACCCAGAGGTCTGCCTCAGGGATCCTAGCAGAGAGGACCCCTAGGCAACGTCCTTCTGATTAGCACAGACTTAGAAGAGCAGGAAGAGCCCTTACGGATCACCAGGACCCCTGGTGTGTCCATGCGAAAACTTAGCCACAGGGACAGACAGCTTTGTTCCAGTTCAACCAGTGAGGCTATGACACCGTCCAGGGCCCAAGCTCTAGGCCAGCTCCCCGTTACAGGCCTCAGTGTGTCCCAGACTGGCCTGATCACGGGTGTTCAACAGGGCACTGGTGACAAATTCAGAGCCCTGGGCCCCAGACCCGCGGAAGCAGACATCAAGAGAGAGGCCTGAGAAACTGTATTTGAACCAATGCCCTGGTGATGTCGGCACTTTGGGGAAGTACTGTGTCTCCATCTGGACAGTTCCCATGGGAGAGCTCCAGAGAGGACCTGGGAGGCCAGTATCTCTGAGGAGGGAAGTATCTGGGCACCAGACTTGACGCCAACCTCGGGCAGATGCCCCACTGCTGAGGGGTGGGAGGCAAGCTCCCTTAGAGCTTCCATCTTCCATGACCAGAGGAGACTGGTGCCACCCAGCTGTTGCTGCCTGTCTGCCCCACAGCACCCCCTGCAAGCAGGCTTCTCCCCATTTATAGATTGTCCTCACCTGTAACCTAAAAGAGAGCATCGGAGATGTAGTAACTTGCCCAGACTCACCCAGTTGATAGGTAGCAGAGCAAGGTCTTGAACCCCGAACCATCTGTTCCTAAAACCATACTTTAACCACATGTCACACTGCATCACTGACCACACTGAAACTCACATGCATGCGTGAACCCTTATTTGAGGTAGTGAGCTCTGCAGCGGTGGAGGTGAGCAAGCAGCAGCTAGAGGAGCCCCCCACAGGCATGGGATGACCCTGACCAGCCCTCCTGGAGCTATGACTGGGGACAGGTGAAGCTGGCTAAAGGACGCAAGGGTTTTTATTGTGTTTCTTCCACACACAGAGAAAAACGTTTTGGATTATTTACAGGTTTTAGTTCATCAATGTTTTCCTGACTCAACCCTTGGCCACTCTGGAACTTCTGGGCAGAGGATGGCTGGAAGCCTCGGCCGAGAGGGCATTTGTTGGGGACAGAGATGGTGGGGGTGAAGGGGGGTGGCTGGCTCCCCAGGAAGTGACAAGGACAGGAGTCTGGGGGCTGGCTCCCCAGGCGGTGACAGGGACAGAGGTCTGGGGGCTGGCTGTGGTGGGGAGTCTGGCTGGGACGGGGAGCTGAGATAGAGCTCACCAGGGGCCACCCAGTGAGAGCTGTTCCACACTAGGCTGTCTTACCGGCCAACCAGAGTGTGGGCCAGACGGAGGGGGCAGCATGGGAACATTCCACGGGGGTTATGAAGCAGAGATGTTCCCACAGGCTCCAAAAGAGGCCCCCAAAGAGCCTCGGGGAAGCAGTGGAGGGTCCCAAACAGCTGTGAGGCAAGATGTGCTATTTCCCAAACCGGAACTGAACAAGGGTAAGAAGCACTTAACAGGAAAGACAGATGTGAGGGAAAAGCACTCACAGATTTCCATTAACCGGACTGGGGGGCCTGGGGGTGGTGCTCCCCAGTCAGCTCTCTGAGTCCCACTACCCCAGAGCTCTGGAAGGTTCTTGGGGCAGTTTGCCCAGTAGCCTCGGCAGACAGGCACCTGCAGGGCACCACCGAGGTCACTGTCTCCTCCCTGTGCCCACACTGGCCACAGCCCAGACCTGAGACACCTGACCACTGGACTCGAAGCCCAGGGAGCTGGGGTTGGAAAGGACAAACACGCACCAGGCAGCACACAACACATCTGCCAGCCTGCGCACAGCCTCAGAATGCTTCTTAACACAGCCCACCCCATACATTAAGAACCAGCCTACCCGATAAAATCGTCTTACCATCCCCAGAAAGAGTGGGGGGCACACAGCCTGAGTGTTTGCTGGCTTGCTGCTGTGCGGCACAGGTGCACCAGGAACTGGGCCTGGGACACGGTTCGGTCTGCCTTGAGCCTTCAAGATGCTTCCAGTCCAGCCAGGGAGTCAGCAGGTGGCTGGCTTGGAGGGGAAGACATGAGGAAAAGCCATGGATGCGTGGAGCTAAAGGAGGGGATATATGCATCTCACAGGGCTAGCTCAGCCCACCTGAGATCTGCAGCCCCAGGTGGGTGGGAAGAGGTAGCCCCTCCGAGGGGGGTCCTCCTTGGGCAGTGGCTCCAGCCCTGCCTGTGGTCAGGGACCTGGGGGTGGGAGGGAGGATAAGCCCAGCATCTGAACCTTCCTGCCATGATGCCTGACCAGAGGCAAATGGGAGTCTGACTATCAGAGGAGCTAACCCCCAGAACCCCAGTGTCCTAGGCTGTACGCAATGTCTGGAGTGATGAGCAGCCGTGCTGACTCTCATGTGGCACAGCCTGTGACTGTCCCCTTGGTCTAGGGCTATTTGGGGATTAGGTAGGGAGGCACCAGGAGCCCTGGAGCCCACTGTGAGGGGAATGGAACCCTTCACAACTTGTTCCCTCCATTCCTCTTAAGGTCTGGCTGCCTAGGGACTTGCCACAGTTCTGCCTGCCTCAGTTTACCTTTATGACCAGTGTGGCATGCCCCTGTCTTACTTTGAATGGCAGGACAGTGGCAGCCTGGCCCACAGGGAAGGTGCTCACTGTGCCGACTGTCATCTGCAAGATTTCCCTCACCAGCCTCAGTTTCCACCCCCCTCCCCGGCAAATGAGGAAACCCCACAAGGCAACTGAACACGCATCTGCCTGTGGGGTGTGTGTTAAACACATACCAGGTTTCAGAGGAAAACAGAGTGTAAAAGAGCCCACATGTCATCCTTCCAGTATACAACGAAGACAAAAGCAAGGACGGGCTGATGGGCCGCCTGGCCAGCACTCTGAAGGCCCTGAAGGCATAGAGAGGGTTTCCAGTTCAGAAGAATTCAGGGAGGAAATGCCCAGGGACTCTGGGAAGCAGAGGCTGTGGGGTCTGGGGTGGGCAGGAGGCCACATCTGACCTTGCGGAGGAAGCAGGGCTTGAGGAAGGCTCCAGAAGGTTCAGACCGCACAGCAACAAGGGTGTTGGGCTTTCAAGGCAGAAGGAGGCACAGGTGTGAAGGCTCAGTTGTGGGGATGTGTGACGATGATCGGAGGGCGGGTGGCACGGGAAGCCAGCAGACAGCGAGGGTGAGACGCGGCCATGCAAGGAGGCAGGGGCGGACAGCAGTGGCTTCGAACGCCGGGAAGAGTCTGCTGGGCGCACAGCAGGAGTCCCAGGAGCACAGACGGACTGGCCAGGGATGGGGACCGAGGGAGCTCCCAGAGGACGTCCAGCGGAATGGAGGCACCTGGCCCACTTTGCTGGCCTCTGAGACCCTCCAGGCCCATGGATCTCCGGGAGTCCTCCCTCTGCTTCCTTCTCACCTCCGGAGAGGACAGCTGATTTCTTCCTGAGCATACAGTGGTTCCTGCCTGGCAGCCAGCTTCTGGACACCTCACTTCTAATTATAGCCGCAGTTCTATTAGCGCTGGAGGGAAATGCCAGGTTCCAAGTGCCCTGTTTAGTGGACACAGGCCCCCTCTTGCTTTCCTACTTTCGCCTGTGGCCAGAGGCCCATGAGCCCAGGACAGCACAGGGCAGCTGGGAGTTCATGGTCCTTCCTGAGCGGGTGGCATGGTGGGTCCCTGGAGACAGGCCCCATATGGTGTGCCGCCCCCAAGGCTGGAAGTGGGGGGCACTGCCTCAGACCCTTCCAAAGGGCAGGGTGGGAGGGAGCCAGGCACCGCCAGGGCTGGAAGAACAAGGTGAAGAGTGGCAGGTTGGAAGCCCAGGAATTCTCAGTTCTACTCAATCCTGGTGACCACAGAGGCGATGATACCGAGCAGATGTCTGCAGGGATGCCTGGCTAGGGGTGCCTCCGAAGATAAGGAGAGCAGACGTGAGAAGGTCCTGGGGCTCAGAAAGAAATTCCAGAGGGAGCTCCGGGAGGAGCTGTGGATGTGACTGGACAGGGAAAAAGTGGGTAAGCTAGGGAGGCAGAGCAGGGGCTGCCCACGTGAGAAGACAGGGAAACTGGGCAGGAGAGAGGCACATGCACAGAGAGAGCCATCCAGAAAGAGAGAGAGAGACACACACCCACACACACCTCTTTCCCCCAGGGAATAGGCACCAAAGCATAGGGGTCCTACATGGCCACCCCCTTTCTCAGCAGCCTCCTCTAGCTCACCTCTGGGAAGGGGCTCCCCTGTCTACTGGTCCAGCCTCCCCTGTGTCCATCCTGGAGAACCTCATGTTCTCTCTCCAACTCAGGAATGCTCTGAGTGCCTGCTGCCCCATCCCGACCTAGTCTGCCACCTGAGTGCCCCATGCAGCCCCAGCTTGCATACTTTTGGTGATGAGGAACTCACTACCCACCCAGAAGGCAACTTAAAAAAAATAATCTCCAGACCGCTCAGACTCTTGGAAAGTCGAACCGGAGGATGCCAGTGCAGCCCCTGAGGGCCTGAGCTCTGCCAGCTACAGTCTGCTGGGCAAGAGGGTCCTTTCATCAGGAGTTTGCCATGCAACAGAGCAGGCCCCTCACTCCAGCTATCACTCCAGATTAGAACACAACTAGAGAAACAATGTTCTAGAGCAAGTCCCATCTCCTTGACTGGTGATAGCTAATGAAGACCAAGAAAATCATTCATTCATTCCCTTACTCACTCACTCACTCACTCACTCAATTAATAAAATATCAACTGGGCAACGACCCTGCGTCGGGCACCAGGATGAGGTGGTGAACAAATCATTTAATTTTCTTTTTCTAGTCTGACACCTGCCCTTCACCCATTTTACAGGTGGCAAAGCTGAGTCCAGGGAGAGGCAGTGCCTTGCTCCAAAAGGCCCGGGGAGCTGAGGTGCAGAGCCTCATCCATGCTGAGGCAGGCGCTGACCATCTGTCAACCCCAGGAAGAAAGGGAGGAGCAATATGTCTCGCCACCCACCCCCTCAGCCGTTTCTAGGACACCGAGGTATTGATTACCACCCTTGCCTTGGAGTGGTTTTCTTTTCTTTTCTTTTTCCATCAAGGCTTTCTAGTCTTCCCTTTTTTTTTTTTTTCCCCTTTTAAAGAATAAACTCCAAGCCTCTCCTATGATTAATTACCAGCTCCCTAATGCTCCGCCACTGGCAATTTCTGGAAAGGGAATGAATTACCTTGAAAAACATCCGAAAAGAGAACCCACCGTGAAGGAGAATTTCAGAGGTTACCCCACAATTAGCAGTGGGTTCCCCTAGGCTTATCGAGTTGTTGGCAGGCCCTCTGGGGAGGGGCGCCCACCAGCCTCCAGGGGCCCCCCTTGGGCTCCTGAGGGCATCAGGCTTAGAGAGCCGGGCAAAGGCGCCAGGCAGAAAGGGAGGTGGTTTCCCAAGCACCCACCTCGGGCCTGCCAGTGGCTCAGAGCCCTGGTCTCTACGGCATTGTGGACCACTTAATTCCACGGTTCAAATCCCCACGCCACTACTTACAGCTCTATGGGTTTCTTAACCACTTTGAGCCTCTGGAGAATGAGGCACTAAACACCTCCTCATGGGATTACTGCGGGGAGAAGTATGTATTTAAGGAGCATAGTGCCTGGTACACAGTAGACTCTCACTAAGCTCTAACATTTAAAAATATTTCAGGATTCTGAGCATCCCCATAATGGCCTTCTCAGCAGTGTGGGTATAATTATCCTCATTTTCAGATGAGAACACTGGCTCTCACTCTCACAGGAGTGAAAGGACTAGCCCAAGGTCATGAGCTGATAGCAGGGAGCTGGGCTCTCCCGCCACCCGGCTCCCTGGTTCCAGAGCCCAGTGGCAGTGTGGAGCATCCCAGGACCCCCGGTCCTGTGTCTGGGCACCTGGGAGCACAAGGGGTCTCAGGAGAGGAGCTGAGGGCCCTAGGGAGAAGAATGGGCAAGGCATCATGCCAGAGCAAAGACTCTGCCTCCCCCCGCTGAGCTCCAGGGCCTTGGGACAAAGGGCCCTGGCCCAAGTCAGCAATTTTGTGAAGGCCTCTCATCTCTGGATTGGGAGCTGCAGAGTAAAGAGGGATTATACAGGTCACCCTCTGACACAGGACCAAATGTGATCAACCCTGAAATGCCACCCTGTTTTGAGACATGCTGGTGTCCCAGTCTCCACAGGGCCGGGAGGCTCAGCCCCAGGACCTAGTGGCTCCAACACTCAGGAGCTCCCAGGAGCCCCCAAATCCTCAGTATGGTGGATGCCCAGTTTGCGTCCCTTCTGGAGTTGATGGGTGTTCGGGGCAGGGGGGCTGGTGGGAACCGTGGTGTCAGAAAGGAGGAAGTGTCCCCGCATCCCCAACAAGAATGCTGACCTAGCCTCCTGCATGCACACTGGTACCAGGTGCGCCAGCGCACCTGTCGGGGCAGGTGCTGGGAACCCCTCCCTCTTTTGCAGACAGGGAAATCGAGCACAGAGAAACCGCACAAGATCATGGTGGACAAGTGGCAGAGCCAGGATTTGAACACACTCACTCTGACTCCAGAGCCCAGAGGTCTGTGTGTTTGTGGGACAGAAGGGTGCGGGCAGCCACAACACCCATTTCAGCAAACAGCCTCTTCCTGTGTGGCCGCCATGTTGCTCAGCAGATGTGCCCCACACGCCGTGGGGCTGAGTGGTACAGACAAAGCCGTGGGGCAAGGCTGGGGACACCAAACCTGCCCTTCTCCCTGGCTGCATTCCCCTGCCTCCTGCCTTGGCAGCCACTCTAGAGAAAGGCCAGGACTTAGAGGTCCCTGGAGGCCCTTTGGGGGGCTGACAAGGTCAGTCGGGGTGGCCGCACCCCATGCAGCCCATGAGGACCAAGGCCCAGTCAAAGGCGCGGTTGTTGGGGCTGGTACTACTCCCCACTCAGGACATGCCTACCCCTTCTCCGAGCATCCAGGCCAAACCTGCACCCACCAGCCCAGCTGTACACCTACCTCAGTGACCCGCGAACCACCAGTGTCCCACGTCTGGTCAACGGTGCTCAGCCCCTCCGCCTCACTCCTGTGCCATCCTGCTGCAACAGGAAGGGATGATCAGAGGGGACCCTTGCTGCAGGGCCCTGAACTGATTGGGCCACCGCTGCCCACCCACCCACCTTCTGGAAAGTTTATTGCCCGCAAAACCCAGTCATCCCCATTTGGCAGGTGGAGCGTCAGAGGGACTGAGAGGAAGAGGGGCCCAACGATGGGGTGCCCCGACGCAGTACCCCTGACTCCCCTCATTGGCCAGTTACCAGCTGCATATGTATGCTCCTGGCCTCACCTGTCAAACGGGGGAATCACAATTTCTCTCAGGGTTTCTAGGAGCATCTGAGGACTTGGGGTGACGGAAGCACTCGGCATTCACTCATTTGCTCAAGAAACCCTGAACAAACCCCTGAGCTGTGCTGGGTCCTGTCCTTGAGGGAATTCTGATAATTAGACACTACATAACTAGAAGAGGCATCTGCCAGAAAGAATGAGTTACAGGGGCTACACCACATAGACTCAAGGTTCAGGGGAGCCTCTCTGAGGAAGTAAATTTGAAGGGTGAGCCTGAGAGAGGCAGGCCAAGATGCATGGAACAGCATTCCAGGCAGAGGGAACAGTACATGTGAAGACTTGAAGACAGGGAAGAAAGCCTGACTCAGGGGGAAGAGTTGAGAGTGGGTGGTGGTAGGAGTGGTGAGGGAAGGAGAGGTGGGGTGAGTGGGGGTCAAGTGGATGGCCAGTCACTGAGAGGTGGACAGGAGCTCCAGGAGGGTCTGAACAGCTGAGGGACATGACCTTAGCTGTGGCTGAAGATTCTGTGGCTGCTGGGGAAGAAGGGCTCGGGAGGAGGCAGGGAGACTGGTGTAGAGTCTGTTTCAGGGGTCCGGGCCAGAGACAATGGTGCTCGTAGCAGAGGGCACAGCAGACAGAGTGGCAGGAATGGCTGGTGCACTGGGTATGTGGAAATGATAGAGGGAGAAAGAAGGCATGGGCACTCTGGTCTCCTGCTCCACACTGTTGCTGGGGCACAATAACCCTCATGGGGTGGGGGAGGAGATCCCCCTCGCCCAGCTCCTCAAGGGCTACCAGCCCTCCTCGCTCGGCTCCACTCCCCAGAGGGATCCTGGAGGACCGGACCCAAAGGCTCAGCAGGTGGGTTTCTTGGAGTCCTGGCTACACAGCGCGGGCCACAGAGCCTCACATTTGAGAGCCGGTGACAAAGGTGCCCCACTGGGTAGCTCCAGACAATTGCCCTAATTCACTGGGGCTGTGCATCTTCTGAGAAATGGGAAACCTAACTGCGGACTGAAAGCCTCTTGGGGTGAACCCCGTGGCTAACAGAGGAGGGAGGAGTGTGAGGGCCACATGAATCGTGGGCTCCCACACATGCCAGGGGGCCATGGGAGGCATCAGAGCCGGCCCACTGTCCTGGGCAGCCGGCAGTCAGGTTCAGCTGGGATGACAAGTGCGTGCACTGGCCGCTTCAAGTCTGGGTTTCACCCCTCTTAACAAGTGTGTGGCTTTGGGTGAACTTAAACCTCTCTGTGCCTCAGTTTTCTCATCTGCAGGTGGGAACACAGGGGTCATGAGGGGACCTCCTTCAAAGCCGTGTACAGATGGTAGAAGGTAGCACACATGAGTGCTGGGTACACAGGCAGCATTCCGGGTAGGTCAGCTGGGGCACCACAGACCTTGCAGGGGCTGGTTCCAGGCTCCACGGAGCAGCAGGCCCCTAGGCCCCAAGCTCCCCAAGCCAGGGCTGGCATCCCTGCCCCAGGAGGGAAAGACAATGTCTGTGCACCTTTACGCCTTGGCTCTGGCAGCCCCCTAACTGCTTGACATAGGAACACAAGCAGCCCATGTGCTCACAGACTCCAACTCTCCCATTTCTCAGAGGAGGTGTCTGAGGCCTGAAGAGGGGCCGTGAGCGCCCTTGTTACAGGGTCACGTGGCAAGTCAGAGGCTGGGGTAAAACCGGTATCACCACCACCCATAAATCAGGCCTTTCCCAAAAGCGAGCTGGCCCGCAGACCCGCTGACAGAGAGAAAATCATGATATTGGCAGCTGAGATCGAAGCCAGAGCCGGAAAGCCCTCGCTCACACAGTGAGCCATGTCCAGGCCCCAAGGAATGACGCCCGCCCATTCTGCCCTTCAGGGGCGCTCCGGCTCACCGCACACACACCTGTGCCCTCAGACCCCAGGCTTTCTGCTGGGCTTGGGCAAAGAGGCACACAGACCAGAAAGCGGAAGAGATGTGTCCAAGGTCACACAGCAAGTGCAGAGATAGGCTCAGGGCTGCATCAGGATACGAACTCCAGTCTTGGCTGGGAACTGACTGCCCCCTGGCTTTTCCCTGTGACCCTGGGAAGGAGACAGGACTAGGAGACCTGCTTCTACTGAGTCCATATTGGGGCTCTACCTGCGATTTCTTTAACCTTTGGTAAGTGCTATGAGGTAGAAACAAAACTGGCACCCCCCACTTACACATGCCGCCCAGAGAGGTTGGGTAACTTCCCGAGGTCACACAGGCAATAAGGAGCTAATGAATAACAAGAACACAGCCATGACACACGCAGGCTGGTGGTCTGCCCACGCACGCTCGGCCAGAGGGTGGACCAGCTCAGAGACAGGGCTGGGCACCCGGCACCACTCACAGAGGCACAGAAGAGCTGTGAGCACGGAGGTGATAGCTCCCTGCCCCACATCAGGAGGCCCTGAGGTGAAGCTCATAGTCTGTGTGGGTTTGGTCCCCTGGCAACCAGGGGGAGAATAAGGGAGAAGGAGACCAGCATCACCACCACCACCAGAAACAACACAGATCCACCACGGGGAAATGTTCTGTGCTGCGAGGGCTCTTGAGGCCATGCAGCAGGGTGGGGCATGGGTTGAACCTCAGGGTCGGGGGCGGAGCACCCAGTGTCCCCATAGGTTGGGAACCCCATCACCCAGAGGCTCTCCCGGCATCCTTAGCGTAGGACTCTCACTGCAGAGCCAGGGAAGGGGGTGAGGGCCTGGCTGAGGGAAAGCCTCTGACTGCAAAGGCCACAAGGGCAGAGAGGAGCATGCAGACCTCAGGACAACCATGCGTTCATTCTCCTTGCAGGTCTGGAGCTCCCAGGGGCAGGGCAGGGCAGGAAGGGTGCCCATTCTGCAGAGCAGGAAACTGAGCTCTGAGGAAGGATAGGATTGCCAGAGGTCTCACAGCTGGAGAGCGGCAACTCTGGGTCTGGGAACATGGCCAAGGTCACCAGGGGGTGGAGAGCGTCCCAGGACCCAGACACATTCTCCCAAACACACCCACCTGCCCATCCCTTCCTCCTGCAGGGATGCCCTGGCCCTGGGTGTTGGCTTGGTGGGAAGAAGCCAACTGGGGTTGGGGCCAAGGCTGGCCCAAAGAGATGCTGGGCTAACTGGGACTCACTGGAGCACAGGCTGCCCAGGCCACGGGGCATCCAGGATGAGAGGCACCCTGCTGGCTCGTGTCTCCAGCTCCAAGCCTGTGGCTAAGGGACTGGTTGTTCTCTACAGCTGCCAAAGGTTCAGAACCCACATTCCGGGCTGGAGCACTGGTTCTGTCCTCCATGGTGGGGTCAAGGACAAGGATGGGCAGAGTGGACTGGAATCCTTGCTTTGCCCTTTAATGTTGGGTGACTTTGGGCAAGTCACTCGGGATCTCTGGGAGCTCATCTCCTTTCTGAACAGGGACCAGTGGCCCTTGAAGCTATTTGCTCACCAGCGAGGTGGCGGGCTGACCTTGTAGAGCCCAGCGTTGGCCGGATCACTGACTTACCCACAGAATACAGTGGGGTTCAGACGGCCCAGCGTGGTCTGTAGGCAGGGGGCCGTATGGATGGCGTCCCTGAGCCAGAGTTCAGGGTTCGGGTCACAAGCTGCTAATTGTTCCCTGGTGGTTGTGAGGGCTTAAGATGAAATGGGTTTGTGGATCCAGGAACTACATATGAAACAACAGGTCAGGGATAATGGCTGTTGAAGTCTGAAGGGGGGTGCAATTCCTCAAGGTCGTAAGTGGTCAAACTGGGACCAAAACATGGTCACTTGGGACCCACCCAAACTGGGTCTACCCTGCTGCTCCACAGGCTGAGCTGCCCTGAACCAGCTCCTTGGGCACTGACCTTCCCCAACTAGGCTGTTCTCATTCCCATTTTACAGATGGGCCAAGCTGGGGCATCCTGTGGGCCAGGGACCCTGTCTCTGGCCCTGCCCAGAGGGGTGGCTTCAGACCCAGGTTCACTGGGGAGATGTGGGTTCACCCCTCTGAGATCTCCCAGGAAAGCATCCCCTTACATGACCCTAGGAATAGGCCACTTGCCCTCCCCAGGGCGGACGGTACTGGCTCCAGGAGCTAGGCAAATATTTACCAGGATGGTTGTCCAAACCAGGCTGGCTGCCCCGCCTCCCACATTCCTGGAATACATGTTCCCTGACCTCATCAAGCTGGGGGGTTGTGGCTGGGGGAGAGGAAGCCAGACCATGGGGAAGGACCAGACTAAGGGTCCTGGGCCTCAGTGGAAGCCCAGGCCTGTTGGCCAGGAGAAAGAAGGGCAGCTTCAAACTGTCCCTCTGACCAGACCCTGACTGGGGGTGGGGGTTGGGGGTGGCGGATCTTCTAGCGCAGGACAGGGCCAGAGCACTGACCTCCCCACAGGCCACCGGAGGAGGGAGCTGGACGACCCCAGAGTAGTGTTGGGGGGGTGGGGTCTATCCCAGTGCCACCTCTGAGCCTGCACTTGGGGGCTCCAGCACCGGGCTTCCGGCTCCTCACCCCTGCTGTCCATCATCCACCCAACACGCACAGGGCTGCGCACACACATGCATGTCTGGTGTGCCTATGGAGTGAGAAACCCAGCCTGCCAGAAACACGAGGATTCTCCAGTCGTCTAGGGCTCCCCCTTTTTTTCTAAAGATTTCGTTGATGTACTTGAAAGAGACAGTGAGTGAGTGAAGGAGTAGGAGTGGGAGGGGAAGGCAGAGCAGAGGAAAAGGGAAAAGCAGACCCCCTGCTGAGCAGGGGGCCCCATTGTAGAGCTCAATGCGGGGCTCAATCGCAGGACTCCGTGATCATGACCTGAGCCAAAGGCAGATGCTTCACTGACTGAGCCACCCAGGTGCCCCTGTTAGGGCCCTTCCTCAGCAACCCCAGAAGCCCTGGCTACCCCACTCCATCCTGACCATAATCTTATCAACAGGGAGCCGTATAGTCCATCTTATAGCTGAAGAAATGCCCAGCACAGACAAGTGGTCACAAAGCTGAAAGTGGAAGAATGGGTACTATCTTGCCCCAACCATGCTTTCAACTGCTCTGCCCATTGGAACCCCTTCCTTCAATGCCAAATGGATCACCTCCATCATGCTGCCCTCCCTGATTGTCCCCCAAGTGGTTTTTTTTTTTTCTATTCCTGAACTTCCACACATTTTGATGCTGTTTTTTTCCTTATTCTTGCATAATTAAAATCTGGTGCCCAGTCATCTCTTTGGCTGTGAGATCCTTGCCCACCTACTCCAGGTACAGCAGAGTTGAGCCCGGAGGCTCAGAGGCCTGAGTGCTCAGGGTAACACTGAAATCTTGAGACTTTTCACGAAAGAGCAGTAGCTGCAGTTGTCCTTAAGGAACAGGTAAGAAGGCTGACCAAGTAAGTAGGGTCTGGGAAACTCCTGAGTAGGGCTATCCGAGAATCCAAAACTACCCTTGGTTCAATAATCCCATCTGTCTTCACTTCCTCTGAGAGAATTCCAAGCTGTTCTGACAGTCTGCCCACAGCCAGGCCCAGGGAAGCCCAGTCCAGGCCCCTGGGTTTTCCCCCTCCTTCTCTCTAGTGTGAAATCTTGGCAAGTGTGGGGGGAAGGGCAGACCAGTGTCATCACTGACCTGCAGGGACTTAAGAATGAAGTGTAGACCTAGCAGGTCTGCTGCGGGGCTCTGGCGGATGCCTCTGGGTAGGGACAGCTCTGGTGCCCAGGTGACACCCAGCACAAACCTGGGGCCATGTCCTGGCACTATGGGGCGCCCAGAGAGCAGAGCTGGAGAAGGAGGGCTCCCAGAAGCACCCTCTCCACCCTCATAACATCTGACATTGGTTTCCCCTTACTGAAAATGGAGGAGTGACTTTGGGGGTTGCTCCTTCCTTCCTTTCATCCATCTATCCATCCATCCATCTCTCTATCCATCCATCCATCTCTCTATCCATCCATCCATCCATCCATCCATCCATCCATAATCCATCCATCCTCCCATCCATCCATCCATCTATCTCTCTATCCATCTCTCCATCCATCCATCCATCCATCCATCCATCAATCTCTCCATCCATCCATCCATCCATCCATCCATCCAT
>NC_081560.1:144365301-144375769 GCF_022355385.1 Mustela nigripes | reverse complement strand
TCCATCCATCCATCCATCCATCCATCCATCCATCCATCCATCCATCTCTCTATCCATCCATCCATTCATCCATCCATCCATCCATCCATCTCTCTATCCATCTATCCATCCAACCATCCATCCATCTCTCTATCCATCTATCCATCCATCCATCCATCCATCCATCCTCCCATCCACGCTCCCATCCATCCATCCATCCATCCATCCATCCATTTCCTTCTTTCAACAACTAGTGATGGTGCCTGCCATCTGCTGGAGGAGGACAAGAAGGAATAGGGTTGGGGTTGTGGGTGGGGAAAGGGAAGACAGGGTCAAAGGCCGACAAGTGCCAGCCTGTGTGCTTCCCAAGGGTGTTTGCACAGTGCCTAACGTGAGGCAGGCAAAACATAGAAAGATGGAGAATTCAAGGACAGAGTGCTGGGTGTGTCCATCATGACCTGGCGGCAGAACAGAGGGCCTGCGGCATCACCCTTTCGGGCAGTCTCTCAGACAGGAGGGCAAAAGCCCAGAGGCCTGGCAGGAGCAAAGATCTGGGCTGAAGAGAGACTTGTAGGTGGCATCAGTGAGCAGGGGACAAGGTCCATGTCGGGGGGCACGCCAGCATCCCTAGCCATATACAGACACATCCCTGGAACCCTTCCACAGCCTCACCAGGGCCCAAGCCTGACTTGCTGTGTTTTCCAGGGAAAGATGGAGTGGCACCTCCTCCAGGGAGCCCTCGCAGAACCGCTATCCTCACTAGTAGTGGGCATGGCCCAGGTCCCAAGGGACAACGCTTACCCATCCGGCCCCTCAGAGGAGCTCAGGCTCACAGGGCACACAGGTGGATCTCACCCCGCCAAGCCACCCAGACCCTTGGTGTTGGGCTTGTGCAAAGGGATAAGGACACAACATAGCCTGAGGGGACACGGCGCGGCTGTGGTTTCTGACAGAAGATGAGGGGCTTCCGCTCTGCTGCTTCCTGAGCTGCGGTGCTGCGAGAGAAACAGGGCCTCTCTGGGCTTTTGTTTCCTCATCTGTGAAATGGGGATGATAGTAGGCCGTCCTGTCAGAGCTGTAAGGCCTCAACGAGGGCAGACCTGTTCCGTACCACTGTGGGAACTGCTCCGTAAACAGGGACTGTCGTCATCACCACTGGCTTCGGTGTGTCCCCAAGCGAAGACTTGGGGTCTTGCGTGGGGAGAGACACCAGCTCTCTTATCACAGAGAAGGACTCTGTGAAGATGAACCCTGGCTTCAGACCCCTCCTAGGGCGGACTCAGGAGTAGGTCCAGGGGGTCTGTTCCCCAGAGATGGCCTTCCTGAGGGTCCCCTGCTCCCATCCTAATCCCAGCCAAAGGTGCTGGGCAACTTCTAGGAGTCAGCTCTGTACAGGGTGCTCCTTTTGCACCCGCCCTCCCATCAGCCCCTTCGGGCTGGGCATAGCCTCTCCCTTCCAGGGGCTAGGATCTTGCCTAGAGGGGCACCCAGGAGGGCTGGGCCAAACCAGGGACCTTAGCACCCACCTGGGCACTTGCCACTCCCAGTGCTGAGGATCTAAATGGAATTTTCTATCAATGACCCTCCCTTAGGGACACTGTCTCTCACCTCTGCCCACTCTGCTTGTCTTGGAACAATCTGGTGTCTTGGAACCTGCCACCTGGTCCTGCACTGCCCATCGGAAGGCAACCCAGGAGGAATACCCCTTATCCCCACCCCTAGGACACACTGCCCCCCGCCCAAGTCAATTCCTCTACAGCATTGACCGAGGCTGACAGAGGCTCTCAGAAGAGTCCTTGGAAGTCTTCAGTCTCAGCCTGCCACCTTACCGGGGAGGGGACATAAGTCCTAAGAGGTACAGGAATGGGCCCAAGACCAAGATAAGAACCAAAGAGTGGGTCAGTTCTAGTGCTGAGCCTGGACCAGGGAGAAGGACTCATGAGCAAGTCACCTGTCCCCTGAGGTCTCAGTCTCTTTATCTGGGCTAACACTGGCTGAAGGATTAGCTGAGCTGACATTTCATCCACGGATGGCACAGGGCTGGGCAGCTCCATGCACAGCCTGGGCACCAAGGAAGTGGGCATGAAGGTCGAGAGGCTGAATGGCCCAGGGATTCCCCGTGGAACCCTTACACTGCCTAGCACTGAGCATTCCTGGTGACCCCTCTCCGGGGCCAGGGCCAGCCCCTGGCAGTCACACCCCCCACAAACAGGCATCCCTCTGGGATCATGGCCATGTGAGGGCCAGGCCAGTCTGAGGTGATGGCTGAGGCCCAGATTTACAAACACCAGACCAAGGAAAGCCCTGGTCTTGATGGCGGGAGGTAATGGGTTCGAGCGGAGGCACTAATGTGACCAGGCCCAGGTGAAACCCTGGTTCTGCTGCTTGCAAGCCACATGGCCTTAGTCAAGTCCCCTACCTACCCCTGCCTCAGCTTACACTGTGGTATAATGGGGAGGGAGGAGGTCTAACTGGGGTAGATGCATGGCTCAACTCCTGCCTCCGGAGGTCACAGGGGCTCTTGATGTTTATAGGAAAGCCAGTCTTCCGGTCAACAGCAGCCCAGCGGCAGTCTGCAGGGTTGTTGCTGGGAAGGCTTGGGAGGGAGCCGCCGGGCATATTAATCATCACGATGCCCTCCGCAGCCCATCCCAGGATGCTTACTCAGGCACCTGCCCAGGGAAGCCTGACTGTCTCCTCCCGACCCTGCTTGAATGGAGGGGGATTCCAACCCTGCCTTTGCCCTTTTACCCTCGGCTACCTGAGCCCAAGCCTCCCCATCCCAGGAGGTCTCATCCTCCATGTGTAATGTGAGAGGATGATGTCTGCCTAATCCCCAGGCCTTCGGGAGGAGCTCTGGGAGATGGAGGAGGTGGCCAGGCCAGGTGACGTGCTGTGAGGAGGTCCCCATTTTGTCCCATGAGCTGCCAGCCTTGGCTGACCCTGGGCAGCCCCGGAGCCCAGCCCTGTGGGAGCCATCACACACCCAGAGCGTATCCCAGGGTCCCGGCAGGGGGCACGAGGACCTCTGCAGCTGCTTCCCAGCTGAGGTGCCAGGGACCTCCTTCTTCCTGGAGTCTGGGGTCTTCTTTCAGATGGAAGGGGTCCCTCAGCCCAGCAATTTCAGGGGATTTGGGGGGGAGCCACCTCTCATGTGCCCATCAATCTTTGGTACAGAACTTGACCTCTGGGACTGGGCCCCTGGACAAGCAAAAGAGAGGGGCTGAGACCAGTCCCCAAGATGGGTGTCTTCTTCCGTTGTGCACAGCCCCCAGCATTGGCCCCTGGAATGTTTGCCAGATACATGAGGAGCAGTGAGGGAAGACGCAGGGTGAAAACAGCTTTAGGTCAGAGAACACAGGCAGCTGACCCCTTGCACGGCGCCTTCCACATCCAGCCCAGGCATGGCTCTATGTGACACTGAGCACGGGTTGCCCCATTCAGTCCCCACAGCGATGCTCCAAAGCGGTCCCGGCACCCTTATTTCACAGATGAGGAAGCCGAAGCTCGGAGACATGAAGTCAGCTACTCCTGGTGTCAGAAAGTGGCACAGCTAGGTTGGGTGTAGGCCCAGAGCTCCGGAATCCACAGGCGGGCCCCCGGTGTGGACGGCGCAGCCCACCACAGGCCCCCCAGAGCATGGGTGCCCAACCAAACCCTGCCCCAGGAATGTGACGGAACTGGGTGGGGGTGTGCTATTTTTTGGGGCTGCCCTAGAGCCCTCGGGCAGCAGGGGTGAGAGCCTCTGGTTAGCCCCACCCTTTCTCCAATCCAGAGAAAGTGTGGCTCAGGGAGGGAGGGGACGTGTCCAGGAGCATGGTGAGTGTTGGGGGAGACTGGGACCTGGAGTCTAGGTGTCCTGACTTTTCTGACTTGGCTCTGAGCTCTTGGAAACAGCACTGTCAGCCCGGCAGAGCAGCCCACAGTGCAGATGCGGGCGGGAGAGAGGAGGCAGAAGGCCCAGGGAGGCCAGGACAGCACGCAGCCTGATGACACATGGGCCCAGCAATTCCTGACTCATGGCCACCCATCCCGTGACTCCACCCACCGCCAAAGTCCCCAGCCTGGCTCACACCCCACGGCCCACTGCAACCCCGAAGCCCCTCCTGTTCAGGACCAGAAAGCCACAGAAGGAGGAAGGAGCTGTGGGGCCCCACCCAGGGCCGGGTAGGAAACCCAGACCAGCTTAAGGAGGAAGGACACGGACTCAGGGACATGCAGAGGAAGAGGCATGAGTGCTAACCCGGGCCCCTCCCTGTGGTGCCCGCAGACCTCCCGCCTGTGATGGCTAGCACCCTGGGGACCACAGACCCAGTTTATAGGAGGAAAACGGAGGCCTGCCAAGCCACCCACTTGGGTCAACCTTAGCCACATGGCTCCTTTTGAATTAGAGCCCCATACCTGGATGAACAAGCCAGGCTTCCCTGCTGCTGCTTCTTGTCCCCAACAATGTGTTTCTCCTCTCTCCAAGAGCCTTCCATGGCTCGCCGTTGTCTAGGAGGCTCAGTTCTAACTCTTCAGCCTCATATTCAAGGCCTCAGCCTGTCTCTGACCTGTAACCTTTCCCTAAACATATCTGGGTCTCCCACATCTGCACCCTGCCCATATTAATCCCGCTGCCAGGAATGTCCTCGGTGCCCGCAGTCTGATGCGATGGGGAAGAAATGAACACCCGCCGAGGGGCTGTGGGGGCTCAGACAATGTGCTCTCTGAATATGAAGGACTCCTCACAGCTGGCTCTGAAAGGCCCATGTGGCAGATGTAGACAGCGAGGTTCAGGGGCTGAGGTGTCCAAGGCCATGGGGGCTGAGCTGTGACCGCACCACAGGGAGGGGCTGGGCCGCATTGACCTCTGGGTGTCCCGGCTGCCGACAAGCCCTCGGCTGGTCCACCGGCTCAGCGTATCCCCGAGTCTGTGAGCCTCTTTGATCTCACGGCAACTCGGATCCGCTCACTTGGCATCCTGACCCTCCCCCTGTCCCACTTTGGGAGCAGGTGACACTCCAGGTTGTACCCCCTGCTGATACTGAGCTGGGTGTAGGCTTGGGGTGGAGGCCACGGGTCAGAGAAGCAGGGCAGCGCAGTAGACAAGGGCACGGACCCTGGGACCGGCTGCCGGTTCAACGTCCAGCGTAACCACCTCAACAGGCTGGTTCACCTCCCTGTGCCTCCGTTTTCTTCCCGAGAAATGGGGGTAAGGCGAGCAATGACTTCACAGAGATGGGGAATATGCATTTCTGTAGACAGACGTTTAGAGCGCTGCCTGCGCAGAGGACTACAGAGGCACTCAGAGCTCACGGTATTACCTCGGGTCTCCCTGTGCCTTGGGCTCAACATCACAACATGAAGGAAAACCAAAGGCTTCTGAGTGCCTGCCAGGAGGGAGGAGGAGGACAGGAGATTGGTGGCACAGGGTCCCCTTCCTGGTTTCTGGCCCCCAGGCCTGCTCCCCTGGCCCTCCTGCCTGATCACAGTGTGCAGAGACCCCCCTGGGCACCATCACTCAGACCCCGGGAGGAGGGAGAAAGGCAGACTCCCTCCTAGGGGCAGATCCCCAGCTTCGCCCCTGCACTGTTGCCCCAGACCTGGGATGACCCAAGAGAGGGGTCATGCCAGCATCCTCACCCTCATCCACATGGGGACACCAGCAGCCACCCATATCTGTCTCCTTGCTTGGGGCTTAGCACAGACAATACACCCTGTTGGGCTGGAGACCAATGTCTGGGATACATGACTGAGGCTCCGGGTCAGTTAATACCCAAACCATAGGGTATAAATTCATCCCACCCACAAACCCTTCATCTCATGGGATGCTCTTAGTGGGGGCAGAGCTGCTGCTTCTCTCTTTTCTTTCTACAGCTGAGGCCCAGCGTGGTGGACTGACTTGCCCAGGTGTACCAGCAAGCTCGTGGTGGATCCTAGACCACGAAGCCTGGTCTCTGGGCTCCCGGGCCTAGCCCTACGATGAGGTTTCTCTCGCCATTTGCTAAAGGTGACCGACTGTCTGGGAGAAGATAAGTCATCAGCATGTGTGGGTGAGGCATGGGCGTGGGCCCAAAGCTTCCACCCTTGGGAGGACCTAGAAGGGGATCAGAGCAGGTCAGAGGCAGGGCAGCCTGAGAGCCTGAGGCCCGGCTTCCTTTCTCGAGAGGGTATGATTCCTGGCAGCAGCTCCCACGGGAAATAGTAGAAGCGCCACCCGCGGGAAACGGGGTGGGACACAGGGGGTGCTGGGCAGGGTTTCCTTTCGGGTGGGTGACCTGCGTGCCTGTGACCCTGGGGCCAGGCCGGGGTTGGGCTTTGCCTCATCACTGGCTCAGGCCCAGACCACCCTGAGTCCCATCCTCCAGGCCTTCCCCGGCTTCCTGTCCCACTGGCCGCACCCGGCCTGGGAGAGATGCAGGGTGGGGAGGGCCTCCTCACAGACGCTCAGATTTTCTGGGGCAAGAGCGGGGCAGACTGCCCTGGCCTGCTCGGTGGCCTCTGGCTTCTGACCTCTAGACCTCCGGCTACTGGTTTCCTAGCAAGAGGACTCCATAAAAGCAGCAGTGGGATTGCACACAACTCCGGGCCTAGCTGAGTGGGGGTTGCAGGAACCAGCCCCTCCTGGGGGGCCTGGAAGCACTGTCTTCCCTCACTCAAGGCAGAGGGCAGTTTGAATTCTGAGGAGCCATGAGGGAGGGATGAGGATAAGGGGAGAAGTCGAAGAAGGGATAGCTGTCAGGCCTCAGAGGAAGAAATTCCCACTGGTGAAAGATGGGGGGGGCAGAGCCCCCTTCCACAGAAGGCATGGTACTCTTACTGGGCAGCGCAGCCCGACCCTGGAACAGCACCTTTTCTGACCCTGGCCTGGACCCTGGGTGCGAGCCCTCCATCCCATTCCCAGCCTTGCACACCTATATCCTTACATGTGTTAGGGGTCTGGGGGCAGGGGCGGGGGGTGGGGGTTGGCTGGAAGCTTGGCCCAGTAGCTGTGGGCCCACCTATGGCCTTCATGTGAACCCAACCTATTCTCTGTGCCTCAGGAGCTGGAAACTCACCTGTCCATAAGTGGGGATGTGGTGGGAGCATCGAGGTTGGTAGCCTGGCCCAGGGAGGGGTAAAAGGCTTGAACAAAGGCCCTTAGCCCCCAACCCTGCTCCTCCTGGTTTCCTAAGGTACAGGCTTTGGACAACACCAGCACCCTTGGTCTCTCTCAATGCTGCTGGGAAAACAGGCGCCTCCGAAAGCAAACAGGCCAGAACATCCAGAACGCTCCTCCAGCCTGCTGTAAACCTACCGGAGACAGAGGCCTCTCAGAGCTCAGTGCTGGGGAGGAGCACAGAGGGGAGGTGGTTTGGGTCGGACTGGGGCTGGGCCCTGCCTGACATCACCCCAGGAACAGAGACAGAGCTGGGAGCCAGGTCTCTTGCGTGCACCACAGGCAGCCTAAGAACCTCCCTGGAGGCCATCCTGGGATGGGTCTGATCCCTTGGGCAGGAGCTCACTTTGGCGGTGACTTATCCATATTCCTCAATCAAATACACCATGATGGGGCTGTCCGTGGCCCCAGCTTGATGTTCTGCCTGGGGGACTCTGTTAGGGACGCCAAAGGTCTAAGGTCTATGGGCCCGAGGTAAGCAGGGTAGAAGACAGAAGCCAGACTCCAGCCTGGTGGGTAGCAAGGGACAAGTTACCAGGAAGAGTTACTAAGACCGCCATGGGGCAATAGTGTTTCCTGACCTTGGGGACATGCAAGCTAAGGCCAGGGACACACTGCCTAGGTGGCATTCTTGGACTCTTGCCTAGTACCTGCATACCCACCCCATCCAGGATCCATATTCAGTTGTGGGTGACAGGATGGTTGGCCTGTGTCATCAGCTCAGCCACTGGCCCACCAACTTCTATCCCCTTCTTGAATATAACAGAATAGCCTTGGGCTCATAAGCTGGTGGGACTCTTCCAGGCTGAATACCCCTAAATCCTATTGCAACAGAAGCAAGGTCTGACAATGCTCTGTGTGGCTCAGATGTCAGCTCTCTGTGCCCCTCATCGTGGGCACCTGCTGGGTTCAGCTGTCAGTTCCCTGGGGAAAGGGGATCCAGGGCCAGGGATGGGTCTTGTACTGGCACAGACTTGGCTGCCAGGAAATGTTGGTCAAAAGAAGGAGAAAGAGAAGGAGCAGGGAGAAAGGGGGCAATCAGACACTTGAACCCAGGTGGGCTCTCAGAGGCTCCTATGGGCCCCCCACAGTCCTCCTGCTCCTCCAAATCCCAGCGGGACTGTGTTTTCTATAGCTAAGACATGACAAGTTGGCTGGGTAAATCTGGAGGAGGCCCACTTTCCCTGGGGCTCTCCACCCAGGGGGCCTTAGAGAAGGCCCTGAAGTTTCCAGGGTTCAAGGGTTTTGTACTCTGCCTACATCTGCTCTGGTTCTCATCACTCTGGAGGAAAGGGACCCTCCCCCCAGCCACTAGGCACCATCTCTGAACCTTGCTGGTTACGCCCTGCAGGTGCAGGAGGCCCATTCCCCTGGAGTGGCAGTGGCATGGGACATGGCTGCTTCATGATGGGGGCATGGGGTCTCTGCAGTCACAGGCAATCCCGCCCATCCAACAGGAAGAAAATATGTCAGAAGGGCAGGGTTCCACAGAAGTTCCAGAAGATCTGAGTTCCGACGACCCTACTCCTTGCTCAGCTCAGCCCGGATCCTGGCACACAGCAGGTGCTTAACTCCCACCTGTTGAATTAATCAGTGGCCTGCTGGATGCATATGGGAAGGCCTGACCTGGGCTTTCCTGCTGAGGGGACAGCGCTCAGCAGCACGCTCCAGGGCACGTGACAGATGGTGGGTGCATCCGCGCATGCCCCTCTGCGAGGCCGGGGCCCTGCCCTCTTGAGCCCTTCCTGGTCAGAGGACATTTCAGGGCTGGGAGGGTTCCCTAGAGTCAGCAAAGCCAATACTTCTGCACAGATGGAGGTAGGAGGGGTCCAAGGAGGGCAGGAGGTCAGAAGCTGGGCCATTCCCCGGGCCGGGCCTCCCCACACCACGTCTAGAGACCCAAGAAGTCTAGGGCTGCCCCCTCTGTCCCCAGTGATCTTATGTCCACCACCCAGGCCAGTGTGGCCCCCTCCCCTGACTCCATGTCTCAGCCTCCATGTCTACAGCCTCTTGGCTGTAGCCGGCCTGAACTGCTTACTTAGACAAACAGGGAAAGCAGCCACGTGACTGGCTAAGGTTTCCTGGACCAGACACGGACACACACACACACACACACACACACTCGCAGTGGGTCAGGTTGTCATGTGGCCCAGCAGGGCAGGGACTGGGTCAGCTCAGGTTCCCATGTCTCTGAAGGACAAGTGACTGGGCCTGCCTTTCTTCACCCAGAAGAATGCCTTCTCCAAACACTTGTTTTCTGCTTCCTGGACGCACCAGAGCCGTGCTGGATGGGAAGAGAGTGGAGTGGGGGTGGGGGTGGGGAGGACGGAGGGGGGGGGGCGGGGGAGGAGGGGGAGGAGCCTGCGCCCAGCCCGCTGGCCCCTGTGGGGTGTTTTCCTTCCGCCCTCCCCACCCAGAGGGCAGCTGCCTGCTGGGAAACCTTGCCGCCCAGCCAGGGAGAAACCCAGAGCCCAGCATTTGGATGTCAGGCAGGAGGGAGGCCGCGGCTCTGGGAGGAGGCTGCATGTGAGTCAGCAGCAGACCTGTCAAGGCCTCGTACCAGAGACGGGTTTTGCAGCAGGACTCCGTGGCTGGCCCAGGGGGCATCCAGGGAGGAGAAAGGGTGGGAGAAGGGGGGGGTCTGAAGCAGCTCTGCCTTTGGTCTGTTTTTCGGGAAAGGTCTGTGGGCCAGGGTTTTGAGGGTTCTTCCAGCTTTGGGGCTCTGTGTCTCAGATACTTCCCTAGAATGGCAGGCCTGTCCCCACAGCCCACTTAGGGAGAAGGAGATCATGTCTCTTGACAGGCAGGGCTGAGACCGGCTGGTAGGGGGAGGGGGTGCCATCAGCCCACTGCCCTGGCCTCAGGCCGGACTCCCAGCAGGCCAGCGGACACAGGAACCCACCTCCCAGACACCTCAGGAAGGCAACAAAGAGATGAGGGGCGTGGCTGGGAGTTCTCAGATAGAAGCCACTTCCGGCCAGGCCTGGGTAAGCCCTTCAGCCTATGCTGTATCACCGAATCCTCACAGCCACTCCACTAGGTAGGTGATGCTGTCACCCCATGCGACAGACGACAGACAAGGGCTCAGCAACCTGAAGGTCACAGGGTTAATATGGGGCAGACCGGGATCTGCTCCCTGACCGTGCACTTCCAGCGTCTATGTTCTAACCAGAACCCTAAGTCCCTGGGGCGGGGTGCTGGGCTGGCCGGTCCTCTACAAAGGCCCAGACAAGGGGTCCCCTGGGATGTACAACCCCCATGGCCCCAGGCAGCTTCTGGGAGGGTCCCCAGGGTGCGTGGATGAGGGGGGAAGACAGTGTGGGTGGGGGAGAGCAAGGGCACAAGGGA
>NC_081560.1:144186758-144365291 GCF_022355385.1 Mustela nigripes | reverse complement strand
AGATAGAGACAGCAGGTGGGGTGGGGGACAGGGGAGAGAGATAGAGACAGCAGGTGGGGTGGGGGACAGGGGAGAGAGATAGAGACAGCAGGTGGGGTGGGGGACAGGGGAGAGAGATGGGAGAAACACAGAGAGAAAGAGCAGGAGAGGAGAGGCTGGAGAAACAGAGATGGGGGTCAGGAGAGCTGAGGGCAGGAAGGAGGGCAGGCGGGAGGGAGGTAGAGGGGAGGAGAGGAGGGCGGACACAGCCCGAAAGAGTGGAGGGGAAGAAAGGAAGGAAGGAGCAAGGGGAAGCAGACGATGTGGGGACTAACCCAGAAGCAAGGGCCAGGGATGGGAAGGCAGGAAGGAGAAGCAGACAGACAGAAAGGGAGCGGGGGTCAGAGAAGGAGAGGGCCCTGGAAAACCGAGAGGCAGAGGGAACGCACACCCGCCCACCGAACATTAAATACCTAACAGGAGATGACAAATCAAATGGGAATTACTGCGGTAAAAACATAATTAGAAACTTGATTGAAGTTAAACAGAATTTACATAACACTGCAAATTAACTTTACACGGAAACTATTCACTGGGAAGGCAATGAAAAGGCATTTCATTAGTAATCTATATTTAAACAATAGGCACAATGGAGCCTTCTGATGAGGAACTTGGTGCCTTCAACCAGAGCGAGTGCCAAAGGCTGCTGGAGGACAGAAGGCAGTGGGTGCTCCAAGAGGAAGTGGGCAGGGTCTGGGACCTCTTCCTCGCACCTGCTAGTGGGGGCTGGGGCTGGGCGGACGCAGGGGGCCGGAGCAGATTCTGGTACAGGTTCTGCCCTTGGCTTGCTGTGTGGCCCTGGGCAAGTATCTCACCTTCTCTGGGCCTCTGTTTCCTCATCTACAAAATGAGAACTTAGATGATGAGGCTCACATGAGAGTGCCTGCCAGCTGGGCTATTGTAGGAAAGCCTGGGAGGTAGTGGCGGGCAGAGGTAGGAGTCTGGGCTCGGGATTCAGAAGGACTCGGTTCAGAGCTCTGCCCTGCCACTTAGTAGCTGTGATATCATGCAAGCTTCTTCCTCTCTGGCCCTGCTTTACCCATCTGTTCAATGGAGATAAGCCCACTCCCACCCAACATCACCCAGGCAGTGGAAGGATTTAGGGAGAGATTGGGTGGGGACAGGCTTAAAAAGTGAGTCTGAAGGCAGGATTACTTGTCCCATCCGCCCGGAACACTAATTAGATTACCCACAGCCTCCTGCCACAGAGCTGGGCAGCATCAGAGCCGCTTCCCATGGCTCCCCAGTTCCCAGTGCAGAGACAAAGGCGCATCTCCTAGAAGGACTGGGGAGGGGGCCACCAAGTCCCTGCCTGGCTCCATCCTATCCTCCGTGTGGAGAAGACTCCCAAGCCTTGGCTGCATCCTGGTCTTACGAGGCTGTGCACTTAGGTGGATGTGCTGGACTGTGCCCCCCGGGAGGCCCCCAGATGGATTCATCCTCACACCCTACCTCCTGTTCCACTCCTGGGCCCCCCCAACAACACGCACCTGCCCTGCCCCTGGGCAGCAGCTCAGCTCCGCAGCCTTCCCTGACAGAGCCTGACAGAGCCGTGGGCATCCGCTGCGAGGGAGTGTGAAGCCCCACAGACTCACAAAAGAGGATGCCTTCCCCCACCAAATTCGCACACAATGGCCCACCAAGGGCAGCGAGCTCCTCTGCTCTAACTGGTGAGCAGAGCGGGCAGCTCTGACACACACTCATAGTCAGGAAGTTTCTACGGTTTCTTTTAAGATAAAGGATCCAGCAGTGCTTAGAGATTCAATAGGAAGCTGCTGGGTGCCCTTCCCCCTGCAGGCAGCTCCAAGCGGCTGCCTTGAGCCCTGTGTTTTCAGACAAGTGCTCCAGGCAAGGGGGAAGTCTCCTGAGCCCAAGAACCTCACAGAGGAGGTGGGAGGTCAGAACAGGTGGAAACTTCTTTAAAGAAAGTGCAAAGTGTGCAGACATCAGGGCAGGAGACTCCACTGAGACCAGGGAACGCTGGCCCAGGTGACACAGAGGTCCTTGGACATGGGCTCACACTCAGCCCAGATGCCCACGGGCCTTGTCCCTGTGTGGCCAGGTGTGGAGGGGGAAGCTGCTCTGTTTTCTCCCCTCTCTAAATATGGCTCATTCACTGAGGCCCCCGAACCTTTTCTATGCTGTTCCCTCCACCTGGAGTGTCTTTTCCCTGCTTTGCCAGCAAAATTCTCCTCATCCATTGAAAGCCTGCTGTCTCTGTTCTCCCATATCTCTGGCTGCACCTTCTCCGTCTCCTTTGCTGTCCCTGCCCTGCCTTCTCTCCCTCCAAGGGCTGGATGCTTGTGACTTGGACTCGGGCTTCTCATCGGCTCCCTCTCCATTCGCTCCTGACGTGACCTCTCAGCCTCATGGCTTGCAACCTCTTCGGTGCACAGCAGCTCCCACACTTCTATCCCCAGTCAGATTCTCTCCATCTTCCAGACTCCTGTACCCAACTGCCCGCTCAAGCTTCCCACTCAGGTGCCTCAGAGGCATCTCCAAGTTCATGTGTCTAAGACACGCTCCTCAGCTGCCTTCGGCCCTGCTCCACCATCATCCATGGCTGAGTAAATGACCACCTTTGTTCTACCAGTGGCTCCTGTCCCAAACCCAAGAGCCTTCCTTGACTGTCCCCGTCTTCTCTCCTCGACACCTCTCATCCACATGCACGCCTGTCTACGAGGTCTTTGGAGTCATTTGGACTCCCATGGTTCCCAGCCCCTTCCCCTGCTGGCTCTAGACCCAGCTGCCACCACCTCTACCTGGGTCCTGGCCACCTCCCTGCTCTACTCTTGCCTTCCTCCACAAGTGGGTCCCCCAGGGGATTTCCTAACCTCTCACTTTGCTGCAGCCGCATGGCGTCCTGGCTCCTTCCTTGAATGTGCCAAGTGCCTTTCTTACTCCTTCCTTCCATTTACGTCTCTGTTCAAAGGCTGCCTTGTCAGAGGCCTTTTATGATCCTCCTTGATCCGAGGACATCCACTTCACCCCGGCAGACTCTGATCCTTTACTCAACAAGCTTCCCTTCTTAGAACTTGGCATCACCGGACATAACATATATCACATCTTAGGTCTTTTCTGTCCATGCCTCTTCATGAGAATGTAAACACCATGAGGAAAGGAGGTCTTGATCATTTTGTCTCCTGCTGGGTCTCCGAAACAGCCCCTAGTCCCTGCACGGAGACTTTCTTAATGAACACTTGGGATATGAGTAAATGAACAACGCCACTTCTTCTGGGAAGCCTTCCCTGACTGCCTGCCTGTAGAAACTGCACAAAGCCTCTTCTCCTCCCTTCCCTGTGTAGTCAGAGATACAATACAAGCCTTGAGCGCTGAACTTATGGAGTTGGGCCTGCCTCCATTGCAAACTGCAACCTCTCAGGGCAAGGCTAGATCGGATACCTATCCTCCAAACCCAGCCCTTAGTGTAGGCCTGGCTTGGTATAGGAGTCTGTGAGTGTTGGATGTGTGAGCTAATAATGAGTAAACGGATGACTGGAAAGACAGGTGGGTGAACAGAGGAGTAGACGGATGGACGGATAGAGGAGTGATATGAGGATTGATGGGGGGAAATATGGCTCCGTGAGAGGATGGATGACGGATGTAGGGATGGACAGAGGGATGGGTCTCACCACAGTCACACAATAAAGACTAGTTGGTTGCTTAGGCTCGACAGGCAAACTTCTATGCGGCGAGTAGGCAAGACCAGAGCAGTGTCATGAGATTCGATGTGTAGAAACGAATAACAACAGACAGGATTGAGTTGAGCCTCTACGGTGTGAGCGGCGCTTGCTGTGTGACCATTTCCCTGTGCCTAGGTCTTGCAGTATAAACATGCAGATAATTATTCCGACCCAGGGCGATCAGGGAAATCGCTTTGAAGTTTCAAATACTGCCACAAAGGAGATCATGGCCACATTTCCAACAACTCACATGTCTGGCCAGTGCTGCCTCGGAAAGCTCTCTCTTCTCAAGCCCCATCTCGCCCCGCTGAAGTGTACCTTTAATGTTCCATCCACAGGGGCTGGAACCCTGGCCACACCCACAGAGTTCAGACAGAACCAGGCTATTGAGCCAGATTAACTCCACATAACCATCAGGTCCAACGGAGTCACAGAATCCTCAAGAACTGAACTAAACCGTGACCCATTTCCAAGATGGACAAACTGAAGCCCAGCGACATTTTGTACCAGACACACACAAGGAGTTATGGAAGTCTGACAGCCTGGGTCAGGGGCTGGATGTGGAGACCGATGACCCTGAACTCAGCCAGCCCTATGGTGACCCGGCTGCCTGACCAGGCCCCTGGCCAGGTAGGTGAAGGTGGCTGGGTAGCATGCACGCAGCAGGGGTCTGCTGTTACCTTTCTAGGTCTGGTAGCTGAGGGACGGGCGGTGGCTCTCTTCCTCACACCCCTCACAGCATTGGTCTGACACCGAGCGGCTCCTCCTCCTCCTCGTCCTGGGTACACAGGGACAGAGACAGGACACATGTGAATAGCCAGGGACAAAGACCGCAGTCCATTCCCCGCACCTCCGTCCCGCCCCCCCTCCCCACGGCCAGGCTAATCTCCGTGGCCTCTGGAGCCACTTATGCACACCCCGGGATGCCTGATTTATCCGGGGCCCCATCTCCCCAACCCTGTGGCACGGCCACGAGCCAGCCAACCCCTCCTGGTGGGAATCTTGAAGACTAAAACACATATTTAAGTTTTGTTTCTTCTGGTGCTCGGGAGCTTTGTGTCGTTGTCTTTTTTCCTCCTGGTGAGAAAAGCAGAAGGCCATGGCCTTCCTGTGCGGCCCCCAGGCAGGGTGACAGGGAGAAGCTGTCGGGGTATTTTTAGCCGGCTACAGGCCCCCACAGCGTCTCCTCTCTGCCGTGCTTGGCTCCGCGGAATTTATCTCACAGGGCCGGCCGGCAGCCGCTTCTGAAGCCGCTCTCTGACCCCTGCCTGAATTCCTTCCTCGGTATGAACTGCTTACCAGATCTCTCGCCAGCACTGGGGGCCATTTTATGTGCGTCCACCTCTTCAGAAAACTAGCTCACTTCCTGCCCTTCGTGACTCTTGGTCCCAGCTGAGTCCCGTCTGGACAGTGGCTTAACTAACATACATATTTTTGACTTAATTAATATTTACCTTTACTTCAAGTCACTTTTTTTTTTTTAGCTTCAATAAATCTGGCCTTGTCCAAATCGATCATATCCACGAAACAGCCCATCTGATATGCTCATTTCATATTGCCAATATCCCTTAATAAGTACACGACCAATGAAAGAAAAGTGTATGTCTTTCATTTACTACCGAATTCCAGAATCTTGTCACAGGCTACCGGAGTTACATGGGCCGAGCTTTGGCAAACTCACTGTTGCTTATCAGCCCTCTCCTTGCACAGAAAGAGTCATGGGGAGGGTTAGATGGCTCACAGGGCCCCAGAATCCACTAGCAAATAAGGTCAGGGGAAGTATAAGGAGGTCAGAGTCATGATGTGCTAGAAACTTAATACTGTCCTGTCTTCACAGCACTGGGCGAGACCATTTCTCTTCCCACAGGTGAACCTGGCTGTGAGAAGCTAGGCAGGTGGGCACTAGGCCTTGTGAGGAATGGGGCCCCAGGATGGGGTGTCCCAGTGGAGGGCTGTAGGCCACACTCAAGGATCAAGGTCCAAGATGGCATCTTTTCTCAGTATTGAGATCTCTAGTTCCCATCTGCCCCCTGCACCAGGATCCCCCAGGCCAGAGTTGGTCATCAGGGGCTAAAAGCATAATCTCTTCTCTGGTTAGATTTGAAAGCACAGAATGCCTCCCCCTCTGAGCTTCTGTGGCTCTGGGTGCCCATTCTGGTATTCCAGAGTGGAATGAGTGTTCCCAGGTATGCCATGAGGGGTAGAGCCTGAGGACGCCAGAGGCCTAGCCTTGTGGTTCTTGCACCCCTCCATCCTTCCCCACTCTGCCCGCAGGTTGGAGACCCTGACTGGGCCCCCAGCCTAGTGCCCCGGTGCCTGCCCCTCCCTCTGAGAACAGGATGTGGGTGTCAGGAGGTGAAGGAGAGTGTGGGGTCGGGGTAGGGAGTGGCCTCGGGACTGACTTCCTGAAGGCTGATCGGTTTACCACAGTCAGTTGGGCCCAGGACCGCACAGCTGTGAGTTATAAATGTCCCTGTCAGAGCCCAGGCCGAGAGGCCCCTCCGCTGGTGGAGGGTCCATAGCCCCCACTGCTCCAGGGGGCTTTCCAGGTGAGGGCCCATCCTCCAGGAGGCCCTCCACAAGTGTGTAGCCCTCACGATCTCTAAGCTCGCTCACCTCCTGTCTCTATGATGTCTGAACCAATAGGGTCTAATCCCACCTCCCCCTGCCCACTCTATGCCCTTCCAGGTGTGAATCTTGTGGTTCCAGCTACCTTGTGAGCTCTCAGAGGGCAGGGACCAGGCTGGGCTTCTACCCGGCTGAAACCCAGGACTTGGCACACAGCCAGCCACCCTGGTGACAGCCTCAGGAGCAACTGTTCCAACTCAGCAACCTGCTTCCCACGACCCCAACCGCCCCTTGTGCCTGCCCACTGGGGCCCACATAGCACAGAAGGGGCAGGGGAGGAGCGGGGGACAGGGCTCTGGCCGGCAGCGCAGGGACGTTTGCCCACAGGCATGGGGCTCTTGAGATATGTCCGTCCAGCGACTCCTTCGAGGTCCCATTCTTCCTGCTTGCTTTCCTTAGGGCTCCCTCAGCCTCAGGTGTGCAGTGTGGCTCGCAGTCTGGGGTGCTCAGGGCCAAGCCTACAAGGTGAGAAGCTAGGTCCCTCTATCCCCCAGGCCCCGGGCCAGGCCACACAGGGCCAGGCCTCAGAAGTACAGTAAGGGCAACAGGAATAAGCAGGGGGTGGTCCCGGCTCATGGGGCTAAAAGCATATACTATTTTGGGGTCCTCTGTAGACATATATATAGAATTAGAGATACTTACTTAAAATGAGAAAAGAAACACCATCATATTCCTAGAGCCTCAGGAGTCTGGGCCCCTCTAAACCGTTTACCAGAGATGCTCACACAGGAATGTTCCCGACATCAACCTGCTGCCTGCCCCACCTAGAACACTCCAGAGCTGCCCGCAGAACTCCCACTTTCCCCAGGGCGGTGCAGGGGTGGGGCCCAGAGGCCGGAGCTTCATGAGTTCCTGGCCAGCCGGCCTCTGATCAATAACAGTGATACAACTGCCAATGAACATAATATCTAACATTAACGGGCCTTGACCTGGTACCACTCTAAGTACTTGATGTGAATGAACTCATTTAACCTCCCCACAACCTACAAGGTAGGTACCCTGCCTATTTTAATAGGCGAGGACACAGTCACAGCAAGGTTCAGAAACCAGCCCGCGTCACACAGGCAGGATATGAACCCCGACAGCCCAGCACTGGTGCAGGTATGAGCCCGCAACCAGTGTTCCCGGGTCCTGCTCTGGAGGGCCCAGGAACCTTTTCTCTGACGCAGAGCCTCGGACAGCAGCGGAGACCAAGGGTGGATACTGTGTGAAGTCCCCTCTGCGTAAACCATTCATTCCGCACAAATCCTCACATGCCAGCACCAACCTTGTGACAGTAAACAGGCAACCCCCCACTTTCTCGCTTTGTTCAGAGCATGCTGGGGTCCTCTCAATGGGCAGAAGTGGGCACCCCACTGACTTCCTGGGGCTGGGGAGGTATCCTGGAGATGGGCTGGGGAGGTATCCTGGAGATGGTCTCACCCAAAGAGACCGTGAGTCAAGGGTGAGGAGGGGGCTTTGCTGAAGGTCACGTAGCATGCTGTCCAACTCCTTCATCTTATAGACACGAGAAACATGGCTTCCCCAGGGCCACCCAGGGAGCGGTGACCCTGCGTGAGGCCCAAGGCCAGTCTCTGTAGGGGTGGGGCAGGTCGCCAGCAGCCCCAGGGGCAGTCAAGGCCTGGTGCTGGTGGGACCGGCTGGCCAGGCCACAGCAGAGCGAGGACACAACCCTGCCTTTTGGCCTCCTTGGAGCAGGCCCTTTGTTTTCTCTCTCTGTTTTCCATCTGCCCGCGCCCCCAGCCTTCCAGGCTTCCCCTGATTGTGTTCAGGGCGATAAAAGGGCAGATGAGCGCGAGATCTCTGGCAGCCGTCACCTCACATAGACACTGTGGCGGCAGCGGGTGGCTGAGGGGGGCCCCCGGCGGGTGACTGGGCTCACCACCAGCTGTCTGGAGCGCTTCTCTGAGGGACGCTTGGCCCATGGCCCTCAGAACCCTTTTGGCAACCCTGGGAGCAAACCACCACCACCTCCCATTTTACGGAGGGTGAGGCTGAGGGTCCAGAGAACAGTGGCCAGGATGGGTCTCTGGTTTCCGAGATTTCCAACAGGCCATACCAACCATGGTCCTGAACTCTCTGGCCACCCACAGGACAGCTGGCCTCGTTAGTCGTTCCGCCTTTATATCCAGAAAGGGCCATGTTCAGACTGTTCAGGAAAAAGAGAGTGGAAGGTCAGCCAGGGTCTTGTCCACCAAGGCCCGGGGAGCTGGCTGGTCAGAAAGTCCCCTCGGAATCACTTAGCCACAGCTGGTCACTCTGTGCAAGATGGAGCAGAGTCTGACTTCCCGCCTCCCTGAACCAGAGTCCTTTTAGACTGCTTCTGGGGGCAAATGCTTCCTCTGTGGTGGGCTAATTCCTACTGACAGCAGTGAGAGCAACGTGATCCAGGGACACTGCCGGCCTGGATGTGGGATGGGGCAGTGGCGGCCTGCAGGCCAGGGCCTGGCCAACCCTGACCTCAGGTCCCTGCCACCGACCCTGGCCTTGCCCACCTGGCCTCCTGTGACCTGGTGCTCTCAGACCCTCCCTGAGCATGTCCCCAACTTCAGTTACCAGATACTTTAAGTCTCATCCGTGTTCTATCTAAATAATTTATGTATTGTTATTGAAATCACTTTCTTTTTACATACCCTCATTCAAAGCAATACTGTATGAAATCATGGGTTTCCTATATTAATCATATGTTTTTCTAATTTCCATAAGGATAAATATGTAACATTAAGATCTGAAATTCAGACACTCACACAGGCCCTGGTAGCCCACAGAGCTTGAGGCACAATACTGTGTGCAGGCAGGTCCTGGGGGAGCTGGCCAAAACTTGGGGGGGCGAGCCTCTGGAGGTATGCTCAGGGGGCTGTGAGAGCAGAGCCCTGTGCTGGATGGGGAAGTGGGAGGAGGTGTAAGTTCCAGAAAGGTACACAGAAGGTTTGGTTTGGCAATCGGCTCAGACCAGACTACATCTTCTCTCTGTTGGGCCTGGAGTTTGGTCCCGATATTTCCTAGCTGCAGATAAAGCCATCTCCTACTGAGTCCTCCTGACCCTAGCACGATGCAGCCAGAGGAGCCCTGGAGGGGGAGCCCAAACATGTGGGGCAGGGGTCTATCTCTTTATTAGGGGATGCTAGACCTTTCTGGGCCTCAGTGTCTGCATCTGTACAGAAACTGTGAATGAGCCAAAGGTTCCTCTCAGCCTCTCTGAACCATGGTGACCTCCGGGTCCCAGGCAGTTCTTCTCACCACCAACGGAGACCTCCCTTGACCCATCGCTCCCACACCTGATCAGGGGCCTCAAGCGACTTCTGGGGTGCCAAGGGGAGACAGGGCCATCCTGTGTGACAGCTACAAAATTAGATAATCAGCTAATCACCAGCAAATTAGCATTCCATCTTTACATAGAACAAATATAGTATTTACGTAAAAGTTGTTAGGAGTTTCTCTCTTTTTAATTAGCAGAAATAAATGCAAAATAAATGGTAATTAGGCAGCTGATGGATTTGGTAGCACAATTATGCCTGCAGCCGTGCCCTAGTCCTTAAGCATGCGCGCCGAGGAATCAGAGGGGCCTATTTATATAGTTTATTTATAAAACAAAGTTAGCAGAAACAGAGGGACGAGGCCTGGGCATTGCTGAGGGAGGGGGTCTTGGTTGCAGGGGCAGGGGGCTGGGAGGAGAGGGGTTTCAGTGCCCAAGGAATGGAGGGGTGCTTCATGCTTAGTGCTGGGCTCTGGAAGTGTACCACCAAGGCCCCCATGTGTCTATTTCAGGCCCTGCATGTGTCACTGGGAATGGCCTCCCTGACAGGAAGTAGGCTAGAGCTGCATGGAGGGTCTGAGAACAGCTGTTCTGTGCACTTCTGTCTCTTTCCCTCCCCTGGTTCCTACCTCTCTCTTCTTTGCTGGCCCTCTTCCTTCACTGAGTATTCTCTGTCCTGCACCCAGAGACATACTCTTCTAGAATATTGCCCATTTCCTCCAGAAACTCAGGAGAACCAGGTGCAGAATAAAGTACCCAAACACTGGGATTACATTTCAGACCAGTGGAGAACCCAGTGGTAGTACAGAGGCAGGAGTCCTCAGAGGAGGCAGCCCAGAGGAAGAGGTAAGAGCTGGGTTTTGAAGGATGTATAGGAGTTTTCTGAGACGGTGGGAAGTAACAAAAGGAGCCACATGTGCAAAGACAGGGAGGTGGGAAATAGCATCCCATGACTGTAGGAAAGACTGTATCAAGGGTGTGGAGGCTAAGGAAATAAGCAGGGCCTAATTGCAGCCGGTCCTAGATGCCAGGCTAAGAACAGGTTTAGACTTGATCCTGGAAACCATGGCAAGGTCTGAATGGAGAGAGTGAGGCAGCCCCTTCCCACTCCCAGCTCATTTCTTGGCTTCCCCTCCCCCAACCCCAGAGCTAGGGAGAGGGGAAGGCCACAGACCATCAGAGGCAGCTGGTTCAGCTCAGCTGAGTGAGCACAGAGCAGGAGGCTAACCTGATTATAAGGGACAGGAGGTTTGTCTGCAGGGTGGAGGGTGGGTGACTGCTCTGAAAGTGACGGAAGGGGGGCATGCTGGGCCACTCTTGAATCTCTGGAGCAAGAGGCCTGCCTGTCCTAGAATGGAGCACCGTGCCCTGCCCCCTAACCTTGGATGCTGGGGTGGCCTCACCAAGCCCGGGGGAGGGGCGACAGTACTGCGGGAGGCCCCACCCCCTCCCAGACTCAAGTCCTAGCTGTGTGGCCTTCTGCTGTGACCTTGAGGAGCCACTCCTAACTCCAGGCCACATATTCTTGTCTCCAAAACAAAGACCTGTAAGAGAATGGGGGATAGGCAGTGACCAGTTTGGCCCACAGTGCCAATCCCATATAGTGTGATGTGCCTGGGGTCACTAAAGCCTATGTGCTCTCAGGGACTTAAGGGAGGTAGGCGACCTCATCTGCCACAGTCCCTGCTGCTCCCTCCTGCCCTGCCCCAGCCCAGTGCACAGGCTTGTGAGGCATGCCACCAAGAGTTGAACTGAGACCCTGAATGATAACCACCTAAGGCCCTTCCAGCTGACAACCTGCGTTCCACAGTCCAAAAGCTCAGGAGCAGGTGAAGGGACAGCAGAAAGCCTAAGAGTCAGAGGAACTTCCGGTCATTAACCCTGTAGGAAGACAGTTGGGGCACTGGGGCCCTGGGGAGCCTCTGGCTGCAGCCCTTCCCTCCTCACCACCAGTGACCGCCCTCGACTTAGGCTGACGGTGTCTATCTAAACTGGGAGCAATGAACTACCCATGCACCCAAACCCGGGGCCATTCAAAAGCTCAGACAAGCCCTGGACAGCAATCCGCAAGGCAAAGCCCTGGGTAGGGACTTCCAGCAGCGGGGTTTCTGAAGGATTACACAAAGGGGGGACCCTCATGCTCCCTAGCCTGGCCAGCTTTCCAACCTCTATACCATCCCTGTACAAAGCAGTCCCATCCCGGTCTGGAAATGGCGCCTGAGCTGCAAGCCGTCGTCACTGGGGACAGAGCTCTGAACTTGTAAGGGAAGACGAAGATCACACCCTCACCACTTCTCTGCTCTGTAGGCTGCGCTCCTGCCTTTGGCCAAAATCAATAAGAATCTGCACTGTGATTGTTTTACCAGCACAAGAGGCCGGCTCCTTGCGATGACATTCCACCCCTGGCGGCGCCGGGGGTGTCCTTTTGTCGCTGGACCCCGAGAGGCGGGGTGGGGTGGGGTCGTGATGGGGGGGGGCCGTGCAAGTGGGGGAGCAGAGAGGGGCTCACAGAGCTGCTCTAAGTGCCTCTCCAAAGACAAGCCCGGTGCTATTCATCAACTGGTTTTCAGGACTGTGAGAAATCAATGGCATTTGTGCTGCAAACTCATCATTAGGACAGGAAAACTCTGCAGTGGAATTGATTTGTTTAAATATAATAACACAATTTAACAGAAAACCGTGGGGGTGGGGAAAAGACCCAGGCAAACAAGACAGTTCAGAGGACGGCGAGAGGCACCAGCCTGGAAATACCTTACAAGGCAGCAGTCAAACCCCAGCACTGCCCCAGTCTCCTCCCCTAACACAGGGGTGAGGCCAGGCGGTGTCCCTTGTCCTCTGTCACCCACCGGACGCCAGGCAGCTCACACCCACTCTCGGAAATGCCCCTCGGCAGCCCGAGGATGAGCCCAGGGGCCGGCTGCTCACTGTTGTGTTGTTCTTAGAGGTGACTTTGGCAGTGAACATCGGTTCAACCCAACAGACTCTTAGTAGCTACCTGTGAGGGGCCATGGGAGAAACCAAGAGTAAATCCTGATCCCCGCTCTGAAGGCATCCTGTGAAGACAGGGTGGGTAAGGCAGGCATGCAGGAGACAACCTGGAACCAGGGAGGTCTGCGCTTCCTGGGGTCTTAGGAGATGTGGGGGAGCAGTGCTGGGACAGGATGAAGAGCAAAGAAGGGACAGTAAGGGGGCAGAAATGGAATGTCCATTCAAATAACAAGGAGGAGCCCCTAATCTCATGAATAGGGGAGCTGCCCACTCTGATGGTAATGATGAGAGATAACTTTATTGATCCTTAAGATGTCCCAGGGCCCCACAAATACTCAACACCCGTCACCACACTGACTCTCAGCCTCCTATGAAGGATACTACCCATATCCCACAAATGGTACCACTCAGGCTCAGAGAGGTTAAGTGACCGCCCAAGGTCACACAGCCAGTTAAGTGATGGAGGTGGGGTCAGATCCCAGGGCCTGTACACTATTCAGTGTACCTCCCGCCCTCACTGGGGCTTGACCTCTACATGAACTGGGGAGACACAGCCCCTGCTCTCTGCAGCTAGGGTACGAGGTGCACTGGATGGCTCAAGGGAAAGTCTAAGGGATGGCGTGGGGTCATAGGCTCTTGCTACAGGCTTTGGCCCTGCAGCCTGGGTGAGGCAGGAGCGCCAGGAGCAGAGCCGGCCTGGCACTCAGGGCACTCTCCGACCTCACAGAAGAGCTCTTCCAACCTCCCCCAGAGGGCAGGGATCCTAGGGAGGAAAGCGGCGGGCCAGGTCCTAGAAAGACATGTCTGTGGCGGGGGGAGAGACACCCAAGCTGGGAGGAGGGCTGGAAAGGTTCAACCCATGTCTGAGGGTTGGGAGAGCATAGGCAGGCTGAAGTCCTCAGCGGAGGCCTGGCAGCTTGAGGCAGCCTCACCGAGCTCAAAAAGGGCTTTAATGTCAGTTTCAGAATTTGGACTTCATTCCTGCTGACAGTGGGAAGCCGGGGAGGGCAGCAGACGGCCGGACAGAGGTGAGTCATGGCGAGGCAAAAAGAGGATAAGACCCTCAAAGCCAGCAGAAGGTGGGGGTGGTGAGAGGGACACAGGTCCGGAGATGGGTCAGGGGGTTGAACTGACTGTTGGAGGTGGGAGTGAGGGAGGGGAAGGTGTCCAGGATGACCCAGGCATCTCCCCCAGCCCTCTGGGGCTGGGACATTCAGCTGTGCTAAACCAGTGGCTGAACCGAGTCAACAGGAATTGACCAGAACCCCAAGGAGCATTGGGCCCCTCCCGCTAGGAAGTCCTGACTTGGGGGGACACTGCTGGCTGGCAGGCTGTCACCACCTCGGCTCTGTCCCCCTGCTGACCTTTCTCCTTTGTCAGCAGTGTTCTCTATCAATTCACCGGAAGGGCCAGTGCAGTCTCGCCAGGCTGCCTGGGCCAGGGCTGGGGGCGGGGGCTCGCTCTGCCTTCCCTCTTTTAAGGAAGAAGTCTCCAGAGCATCTCTAGAAAGTCAGGAGCAGAGATGCCAGAGTGGTGGGGGACGGCCGCACCCCTCCTGCTGGCAGATGGGAGGGAGGGAGAAGAGGAAGCTGGTGGGGGGTTGGGGGAACTGCAGCCAGGCTGTGGGGGATGGGCAAGGAGGATCAGTTTAGAAGAGGGATCTAGGATGTGGGGGAGGGGACCCGGCGGGAGCTCCTGAATAACCCAGAAGGTACCAGCCACCCCTGAAGCCAAGGAGGGGGTCCAGAGGGTCTGGGGGGCCTAGGATTTAGATGGGACTAGCATGGTCAGCTGTTCTGGGGTGCCTGGAATGGAGTGGTACATGGGATATGGAACTCCCAGTACTAAAAACTGGGGGGGTCCGAGGCAAACCCTAACCGTTGTTCACCCTAGCGGGGGTGAATGTAAATTCCAGTTTTTAGTTCTACCACTTTCAGACTGTATGTGACCTCTCTGTGCCTCAGTTTCCTCATCTGGAACATAGAGCTTGTCAGAGCACCTCGTGTACAGCCGTCATGAAGACAGGATGAAATCTTGTACGCATGTGCCCGTTACTGTCACTGACCGCTTCCAGTACCTTCCTACCGTGAGGACCGACTAGTACCCACTGAATGCTCACCCAAGGCCAGACCCCCATCTAAGCCCAGTACATGTGCGCTATTTAACCTCACCATGATTATGGGGCAGAGGCCATTTTCACAGGAGAAACCAAGGCATGGAGGAGCTCGGCCCCCAGCCCAGGTTCTCACAGCTGGCAAGTACAGAGCCCAGAAAACCACTTCCATTTCCACTGGGCAGGCCCCACAGTGGGGGACCTGTAGGCCAGGGTCAACACAATTCTGCTTATGCTGGACAAATACACAGGCTGGGCAGGTGTGGCAGGAACAGGCAAGGGACCCCTGTTCTCAGGGAGACCAAGTCCCTGGTCCTCAGTCCTTCCCCTTCTGGTCCAAACACATTCACCAAATTTATTAGGTTCCTAGGGTCTATGGATATCTTAGTGAGAGAGAGGGAAGCCCCCAGAGGTACCCCCCAGAGGCCTCCTGGTGGCCCCGGGGGCCCAGCTCTCTGGATCTGGCACTTTCTGCAAGTGACCTCATTTCATTCTTATAAAAACACAGGATCACGTAGGATGCCCATTTCAGAGATGAGAATATAGAGGCTCAGAAACTTGCTAAGGTTGCCCAGCTGGATTTAAACATGTCCTTCTCCAATGTCTGGTCTCCTCTCAGCGGCTGATGGGAAAGGATGAGCAAGCAGCATGGGGGCAGGAGGACACGGCTTGTAGGTCCATGGTAGGACTTCAGATGAGCACCCAATAATTCTGAGGATGAGGGGCACAGCCCCCCCTCCCCCTAGAATTTAGGGAGCCCAGGGGAAACTCTGGCAGCTCAGGGAAGGGGTCCAAGCATGCAGGGGTAGGGGGGCCAGGGGAATGCAGGGGAAAGGGGGGTGAGTGCCAGGGTTCAGGGAGTGGCCCATCACCCCAATACCTGGGGGTCAGGTAGGCCTGGCAGAGACCCCTCTTCAGTTTTCGAAGCTGAGTGTGCAATGCCCTTCTTGCTGTGACCCCAAGGAAGTCCTAGGCACCAGCAACTGCGTGCTCACAAAGCAATTAGCTCAGAGCGCCCAGGAGAAAGGTCGCTGAGGTGGGCAGGCAGGCGCTAGCTGGGCAGGGGCCCTGGGAAGCTGGGCCTGGTTATTTTTAGCATCTTGATTCAAGAGGAAGGAGGCCCTCCTCCCCACCAGGTAAATGTCAGTACACTGGCAGACCCAGCCAGTTAAAGTAGCTGGAGCCAAGGAAGAGAGACATGACTGGCGTCTTTGTCCTTGGCTCCCCGGCCGCCGGGCTCCCAGGGGGTCTCCCTTCCTCCTCCACCTCCTCTCCCTAGGCCCTGGTGCATCTGCCTTTTGGCCACGAACAGAAAACATGGGCTTGGTCCCCAGAGGAGCTTGACTGGGGCCTGGGACCCTAGATTTGAGCTCTTGCTCAGCAGCGTGTGTGTAACCCTGACCCAAACTCCTGCCTCTCTTCCCAAAGTGCAGTTTCTACAAAATGGGCCCCACAAAGACCACCATTTTATGGTTTATGAGGATGACAGGAGCTGGGGTCATGAAGAGGCTTTGCAGGAGGGTGACTTGCCCTTCCTGCCAGTGGTGGTAGCTGTATTCTTGCAGAAGAGAGTTCTGGGCTGTCCTAGCGGGAACGCAGGCCAGCCCCGGGCTGACAGGGCTTGAGCTGGCCGTGGTGCACACTGCTGGGGAGATCTGCACAATCTCGGGTACTAGGTGTCCAAGAGCCTGTGGCTGCCAACCCGCTGATAGGAGAGGGTGAGAGAGGACTCTAGGGGTCAGTGGAGGCGGACCGAACATAACCGGGGCTCAGCCTGGGCTACGGGGAGGGCCCACTCTCGGAGGGGCGCCAGCACACCCAGCCCTCCACACATCCCAGGCCTGGTGCCGGCGTGTGGGACTCACGCTCTGACCTGGCCTCCTTCCTTGGGGAGGGCCACCTGTCCCCCCTACCCTGAGAATAGGAAGGACAAGGGAAGCCCACTCCACAGACTCTTGGCTCTGGAGTTGGCTCTGAGAGCCAGACCCTTAGCCCATTGCAAGGGTGGGGGGTGGTCCTTCCCCAGGGGGCCCAAGGCCCCATCCGGCCAGGCTCGGGGAGACTCCTGGCAAAACCGTGGAGTCTGAGGTCAGCTCTCCCCTAGCCAGAGAAGCCCTGGGTCCTACAGCAGTGCCTTTGCCTTTGGCTGCCAACTTCCAGGCAGCCTAGGATCTTGGCATTTGCCCACACCCTCCCCAAAGGCAGACCCTTCTACTGAGGTACTGCCCTACTGTGTCTGAAACTCTAGGGAGATCTGAGAGAAACTGAGGCACAGAAGTGGGGCAGGAATCTGCTCGGGGATTTAGCAAGTTAGAAGGAAAGTGCAAACTCCCTTCTCCTTCTGCCATCTGGCCTCTAGGGGGCATGTCCACCTCATTTCTTTCATTGCCCAGTCTGGGCCCTCCACCCAGCCCCACAGTCTGCCCCCCACCCCCACCCCACGTGCCTGCCTCAGGGCCTTGACCTAGCTGGTCCCCTTTGCTTGGAATGCTTTCAGTTCACAGTCATGTTCTTTCTTTAGGGTCCAGCTGCAGCTCCACTTCCTCCAGGAAGCCCTCCTTTACCCTAGAGTCCCTTGGAACCCAGACATTTTTTCTGGATGCCACACCAGATCCTTGGCCTCATAAACTGCAGGCTGCACTGGGCACCCTGTTGTGGCTCAGCCCAGGGAGCTGACAAAGGACTTTGGGCGGTCCCTGGTTTCATGAGCCTTCTGTCCTTTCTCACCCCTGTAACTTGTCAGCTTTCAAATAGGGCCCTGACTCCAGAGTATTCTCTCCACCCTGGCCTGTGGGCCAGTAATCTCTAGCCCTCACTCCTTTCTCTTGGTAAACAGATGGGAGGAGGAGCCCTAATGGTCCAGGCCTTGGCAGGAGGTGGTGATTACAGGAGCTGGAAGACAAAAGAGGCTTCACAGAGCCAGGTCTGAGGGCACCCAAGGCTGTTCTCAGTCCCAGTTCTGGGCGGATCTCCACAGACCCCCCAGAACGTCCCAGGCCCTAATCTCTGTGCCCCCTGGCCCTTAGGTGTTGGTCCTGCCTTTCTTCACTGTGCCCCAGGGCCAGGTCACCACCCCCACTGCGGGTCTGGGGCCCTGCCAGGCTCTACCCCTGCCCTGCTTCAAAAGCTACTGAGGGAGGCAGCGGCCTCCGCTGAAAGCATGGCGTGCCACCCCGGGCCACACTTCAGTTTCCCCATCTGTACCATGAGGCATTGGGCCAAATGATTTCTAAAGACTATTTAGATGCTTCCAATGAAGATGCCACCCTTGCGGCCGCACCCAGTGTCTGCTCCCACCCCGCAAGGTCACAGAGGCTTGGGACCTGGGACACAGGGCAGAGGCGTGGTTGTTCTCATCCTAAGTGTGTGGCTTAGGGACCAGAGGGAGACCGACTCAGGAGCTCAGACAAAGCCAGGTGAGCAAACATCAGTGGGAGGGAGAAGCACCCGGAGTGAATAACACCCAAGGAATCCTTCTCGGTGTAATTTACCAATTCCCAGCCGGCCCTGTTGGTAGCCGAAGTCAGGGGCCCCTACGGCACATGTGCAGCTCTGCATACCTACAGGGGTGATCACATCCAGCTGGCGAGGCTCACACGGGACTCTGGGAGAGCCAGAGGGGGACACAGACCTTCCCTCCCACCCTCAGGAAAAAAATCCCTCTCGCCTGGCCTGCTGGTCTCTTGCACCTGTCTCGGGGATGCTAGTTGACCCTGGGCTGATCTCTGGGCTTCTGCGTCCCTAGCACATCACTCAACAGGTTCGCCCATGTCTCCCTGCAACCCCACCCGTGGGCTAAGGTCAGGCCCACATCACGCAGGGGTATGGGTGGGGGTAATGGAGGGCAGCTCCTGGGCTCTGCTCTGGGGCAGCTTCCTATTCCAGCATTTTGGAAGACTGCCTTTTCTGGTAAAGAGTTCCAGCCCTTGGCCTAGGAGAGGCCACAGAGGTGTCTGGAGTACAGAAGAGGGCCTGGTAAAGCTGGGGTTCCAGCCTGCTGGAGTAAACAAGGTCCAGCCCTGCTACTCCCTGCTGTCGCCATTCTGGGTGGAGCTGGGAGCCTAGGGGGCCAAAGCCCACCCTCCCTTCCTGGCCTTCAGAATTGCTACTGCTGCTGGACAGCCCTTTTGGCTCCCCACTCTCTACAGGATCAAGGTCAAACTAGTCCAGTCTTTGAGAACCCCAGGGGCTCCCTTAGCACCTACTTCCAGTTGTGGCTCAATGAATCTTCCTCTTCAACTGAACACCCCACAGGGCAAGTCTTTCCAAGTTGTACAGAGACCCTAGAAAGACCCTATTCTCCCATTCTGCATAGGGATCCAGCCTCCTCCTCAAGGCAGTCCCCTAGGCTGCCTCCTCTAGCATCCAGGAAGAGCTGCTCCTCCCAGCTGCTTCAGCCTTCACTTGCTGAGGGCCCCCTGCTAGCAGGTCCTGCACTGGAGACCCTGGGACTTCCAAGCCCAGGGCTGGGCTCACTCAGCTTCTCAGATGCAGATTCAGTTTTGGACGCCAGTGCCTAGCACGGGACCAGAGCCTGGTAAACGTTCCGCAGGCTCTGGCTGGCAGAGTGAATGGGTCACCCGGGAGTACCCAAGTACCCATCACAGTTTGCTGTAGTGGAGAAAACACACATTATGGTGTCAAATAAAACTGGGCTGAATCCCAGCTCTACCAACAGCTCTGTGATCCTGGGGATGCTTGCTAACCTCTCTGTGCTTTGAGTTTCCTTATCTGTATTAGAAGATAATCTCAGCCTCACTGGGCTGTCAAAGCCCCGAAGACCACTGCAGGCTGTGACCCCCAACGGGTGCCAGCTTTCTGATTTTATGTACCCATAAAGAACTGTTCAGAGAAGGGCAGCCACTTGTTCAAGGTCACACAGCAGGTATGTGGCAGGGTTGAGGTTTGAACAAAGTCCTGCTTGGAGGACCTGCCAGGGCAGCAGCCCTGCTCTCCTGACCGAGAGTCGTCTACCGGGGGCAGGAATGATCAGGGGGCTGTAGACGATCTCCAGTTCCAGCTGGGTTCAGGGATGTGGGCTCAGGGCAGGCTTCCCAGGCTGGCAGTGGAGGGGCCTGGGCCGCGGGCAACAAATTCCAGGCAAGGAGAACGGGGTGTGCATTCTCAGCTGGTGCCGAAGATGGACAGGCACGCCCCATGGGGCCCCGGGGAATGCCACGGCCGGGCCTGCTGTCAAGGTCTTTGCAGCCAGCCCCAAGGCCGCCTTGCTCCATATAACCCGGGAAGTCTGCTGACTGACAGCTGATGGTGTGCATGCTGGCAACCCAAAGTTACAAACCAGGGGCCAGAGGGGCTGGCCAGGGAGTGTGGCTGTCACCCCATGTCTCTGCCCACAGAGCTGGGATCAACAACTGTGATTATCTCATGAAACTCGAATCCAGCCCAGCCCCAACGCTGCTGTCTCCCTACGTCCTTTCTTAAATGACACCAGCCATGTCACCCCTCCACTCCGCCACCTCCGTGTGCCCACAGTGCTCAGGTCTGCTCTACCGCTGTCCTCCAGCTGCCTGCCCACCATCCACCCACACGCGGTGGGGTGCGAACCACATTCTAGACACAGCAGCCGAGATTCTCATGGCTTAGTTGACCGAATTCCTCACAACACAGTGAGTTAGGTCCTACCAGTATCCCGATTTTAATGACGAGGAAATAAGACACAGAGAGGTCAAGCCACTAATCTGGCATCACGAAGAGGAGTGGCAGAGCTGGAAAACCCCGAAGCCTCGGCCCACAGTCTGTACCTTTGATCAGGTCAGGACCTTCTGCAGGTACTGGCCAAAGCTGTTCACAGTGCTGTTCACAAGCTGCCGGCTACACGGGCCCGCGGTCATGCCCCCGACGAGAGACCCTCTCTCTGTGTCCAGCCTCTGTAGGCCGTTATGGTCCAGACCAGCTGGGGCCTTCTCACCTCTGCGCCTGATGCTTCGGAACCACACACATCTGGCTGCAGGCCTCCTGGCTGCGGGAACGGGGCCAAGTCACCACAGGGAGGAGCAGGGCTAGGGTTTTGTCTCTTCCAGTTGGCCAGCCCTCCAGCTCCACCAGGCCCTCTTCGGCACCCCACACACCTCTGGGGTCTCTACTGGGCTAGAGGCTGGAGCTCTTTCCCAGGGGGAAAAGCCAGTCTTCCAGAATGCTGACATGGGAAGCTGGCCCAGAGCAGAGCCCAGGGGCCTCCTTCTGCTGTCACTGCCTGCACCGCTGGCTGCTACGGGCCTGCCCTCACCCAGGTGCCAGGGTGTGGGCTGTACCTCTGAGCCTCTGTTTCCCGTCTGACACATAAGAGGGGACCTCTCAAGGGCTTGTTCAGTGATGGGTTGGGGTGTGAACAAGCTCTGCACGTGGTAGAGAAGTCTCAGGGCAAGGGGTCATGGTAGCTCCTGGAAGGGTCCCAGGGCAAAGGTCAGGAGGGAGAAGCAGGGGTCAGAAAAGGCTCCATGGCATCTGAGCTACAGCGAGTCTGCCAAGCAGAGGTGGGTAGGCAAAAGACAATAAGGCAGAAGACTCTGCAAATAAAACACAGAGCAGACGCTCCCAGCCACCTCTGCCCTTGGTGGGTTTGGCAAAGCACAGACAAACCAGGCTGTCAAAGGTCAGGGCCTCCTTGACACCACTGCCTGACAGAGGGGATCTAAATCTCACTCTAGCTGAAGCCACTGTCCCAGGCTGCTGGGGACAAGACGGATGCTGGCACTGGGGGAGGAGGGGCACATCTCTCCCCTTGGCCGACAAGACTCCTAGAGGCAATGAGGGACTCGCCCAAGGTCTCTGGGCTGGTAAGTTACTGGTGGAGACTGCACACAAACTCAGTTCTTGGCACTTAATCCTGCAATCACTCCACTTCATACAGGCAGAGTGGGCTCCCTGGGCAACTGCACAGGGCCCCATGCTTAGAAGGACCCATGATGCTCTGTGGCCACCAAACCCATAATCATTTGTGAATAACGAGACTCTTATTTTTTGTCTTTCCATGAGCCCCACACATGACATAGCCAGTCCTGATTCTAGTGGATTCTGACAAACATGGGTTGGGGAGCTGGGCAGGGCCAGCGAAGGGCAGGTGAAAACTTCCACCTGTCTGCGACTTTGCAAGAGCTGAGCTCTGTGCTCGGTCGCTTTGGGTCTCTAAAGCAAGCTGGCAGATTGATCCTCCTCTCCTGTCTCCCAGAGGTCCTGCCCGAACCTCTTCCCCACACATAGACTAACCCTCCACACCACACAGACCCTGCAACTCCCTGTGCCATGGAAGCTCTGACAGCCGAGAATCTACTGAACCCCGAACGACTCCTTTTCCCTGGAACAGAGCCCCTTTGTGCACGCACAGGAGCGCCTCCCCGTGCTTGTGGGGGACCGTGTGCACTCGGAGGGACTGTGCCCAGCAGCTGTGGAGCCTCACCATGGGAGTTTGTGAAGGCGTCTGTGGGTGTGTACATGCGTGCAAGTCTGTGTGCACATGTGTATGTTTACGGTGTGCGTGAGCCATGTCTGTGTACATGCGTGTGTGAGGGAGCGTTCCTCCGGGTATCAGCGTGTGCATTTGTGCATGTGTGCCCATTTGCACACGGGTGTGCATGCACATCTGTATACCCTCGGCACACATGGACAGCTTTGCGTGTCTGTGTGCACAAGCGTGTGTGCCTAACTATTCATGGATACAGGTTTGACTGTGGGTGGGGAGAATCTTCTGGAACTTATATGTATATGAGTATTTATAGCTGAGAACATCATGCCCATTTTTAACCACCATACCACCCAAATCATCTTCCTTCTCACGAAAATCTTGGCCCTCTCAGAGACAACACTGGACCACAACTTGGCCCACTGCCTCCAAGAACACTTCCTAGACTCCAGAGTCCCCATACTCATGCAGAGCTCCATCATTACCCCGCACCCTGCATCATGGCAGCTTTCCCACTCTCATGCCTCACCCCCACCCCCGGCCAACTGCATCCCTGCCAACTTCCCTGTCTTGGTGTCTTACGTTTTCAGTCCTGCTCTGTGCCCATTGTTCTGGCTCTACCTGAGGCATCTGACCTCTTACTGTGCCCTTGGGACAGTCCCGTTAGTCTTCCTGCTTACAGCAGGGCCCTTCTGATAGCTTCTCCAATGCAGCCACCTTCATTAGGCCCCTATCTCACTTTGAACCCTCCACGGCTCCCTACTGCCTTTGGGATCCAGTTCTCCATCCTGGCACTTGTGGCTTTTACAGTCTTCCCATCCCCTTGCCAACCTCATCCCCCTTCCTGCCAGGCCCTCCTACCCGTCCCCTGCTCCTGTCTTCCTTACAACACTACTCACTTTGGGGTTATTTCCTCTGGAATGCTCACCCCCAACCTCTTAGCACTGTCCACTGCACTGGTATGGGGCTTGTATAACATCTGTTGTGATCTCCCTGAATGAGATGAGCCCCTTTCCCCTCTAGGCCAGACACCAGGCCTAGCATACATTAAGTGCCTAATACAAGCTAGGAAAACTAAACTAGGGAGGCAGAGGGAGAGAGAACCTTATTTAGCCAGCATGTTCTTCCTCTAGAAGGGGCCCTAGGTACCACTTTGGGGACCGCAGAGGCCAGGCCTGATTCATGTCACACCACATCCACAAATGAGGCGTGACCCCAGGTCACCGCAGCCACTGTCACCTTGTGGGAGTCCCCTCCCTTTGCCGTGAGTTGGATTAGGACCGGCACTTCTGAAAACCCCATGACTGCCTCAGTTCCTGCCCCCAGGAAGAGGCTAGCAGAGGTGGGCACAGCCAGGGGCAGAACGGTCCAGGGATTAGGGATGGGTACTGGAGCCACACAGACCCAAAGGGGTACCCACGGGGGCTTAGCCAGGTATGTGACCTTGGGCAAGTTCCTTCCCAACCACAAGCCTCAGTCTTCTTGCCTTTATAGTGGACCTGATTCCAGCACCTGCCTCACAGGGTGGTGTGCAGATGGAAAGAGTTAATAACGACACAGCACTTAGTGTGGTGCCTGGCACACAGAGACAGGGTCAGCGTGTCCACCATTATTATTCTCAGTATAGATGGGAGGGCTGGAGAGTGACAGGTCCGTCTAAGGCCACATGGGCCCTGGCAACAATGCAAAACCTAATATCCCAGTTCCAGGCCAGGATGCAACCCCTTCCACTGTCTGGCTCCCTCTGAGAGGAGGCAGCCAAGAAAGAAGTGAAAACTGACAAATAAGCCCTGTCCCCTCGTTCCTCAGCTCCCCAGTCCCATAGCACAAGAGGCACAGCACCGGGGGCCAGTCTGTCCTGCTTACCTGCTGAGGCCTCTGCAGACGACCAGGACTCAAGGCTGCTAAGAGCGTTAGGAAAAGGACGCCAAGGTGGGAGGAAGGCGACGGCCCCTGCGGTCCAACTTGGCCAAACACAGCACAGCAAGTCCTGCGGGACAGACCAGAGAACACAGTGAGCTCCAAGCCAACCATGCAGGTGGCCCCCATCTGCCCCACTGACCTCCTAGCTCTGCCTGCCCAGGCTCCTCTGGCCATGTCCTGGAAGGCTGAGCTGACCCCCTCGAAGTGGAGCCATTCCAGAAACTGGATGCTGTCTCCCACCTCCCCAGCCAGAGCTTGTCTTCTAAACTTGGTGTTAGAGGCCTGGCCTAGACCCCGGCTCTAACAGCAGCAGCTCACAGGCACACACACACCCCTCAGGGCCGCGGGTCACGTCTGGTGCTCTGCTCCGAGCCCTGTCTCCCACTGCTCTGTCTTTCTGGGCCCCATTGGCCTTCAAGACATTGCTCAAGTGCCTCCACTGAGCCCTCCAGGATCGGCCCGGCCTTCCCTTGTTCTCCTTCCAGGGGCCTGGGGTCTGGTCGACCGTGTCTTCTCCAGCTTTCTGGAGGCCAGTCTCCTCCCTGCATGGAGCTTCTGGACCACAGGAACAAAGTCAAGTTTATCCCTCTCCTCGGAGACTAGAAAGGCCAGTGACTTCTGGAGGGATGGTTGGACAAACAAACGAGTGACTGATGGATGGGGCAGTGAAGGTGTTTAGTGAATAAGATGAAGAAAACTGGCCAACTGACGCATCTTGGAGATTTATGTACTTGTTTATTTTTTTAAAAAATTATTTATTTGAGAGAGTGAGAGAGAGTGAGCAGGGGGAGGGTCAGAGGGAGAAGTAAGCTCCTCACTGAGCAGGAGGTCTGATGGATGTGCGGCTTGATCCCAGGATACCGGGATCATGACCTGAGCTGAAGGCAGACGCTTAACTGACTGAACCACCCAGGTGCCCTTGACTTGTCTTTAATTCGGGAAGCCCAATGAGCTCTCCAAGGGCCTCCTGATGCCCCTCCCTGTTACATTCCAGAATATAGCCTTGGGGCTGGGGAGAGGCAAGAGACTTGGTGAGGTTGATACTCTTCTCTGTTGATTCCCATATGTGGAAAGCAAAGCCCTGCTAGGGAAAGGGTTTCCTCCCAGGGGCTCATGGTAAGAGAGGCAAAGCCAGAGGTAGACCCCAATCTCCTTGGGGACTGCTTGACACACTGCCCCGAGTTGTCACGGATGGAGGCCATCATGGCAGCCCCTCCGGCTCCAGGGTCCTCATGGGTCAGCGCTGCAGGCACGCAGCTTCCTCGAGTCTTTGGGGTCCGGGAGGCCAGCTGGTCTGATGGCTCTATCTCCCCTAGCCTGGAGGCCTGTGGCTCGAGGTGGGTCCATCAGGGACACTACAGGGAGCCTCAGGGTCAGAGATCTTCAGCCAGGAGGACTTCCGAAAAGCCCCGTAGACACATTGCTCCCCGCTGCAAAGCCTTTGCAGCCTTCCCAAACACAGCTGGAAGGGCATGCACCGACCACTGCCTTAGAAACTAGTTTGGAAGTGTCTCCCATCCTTCCAAGTGGCTTATCGCACCAGGGCAACTCCACCTCTAGAGATACGCGTGTGTGGGGCACCCAAGGACATGTACTAGAATGTTCAGAGCAGTGCTATTTGTAATGGCCCAACCCCCCGCCAAAAGCCTCCCAAAAGGCCATCAGTCATAGGATGGACACCTGGTGACCCACACAGTGGAATAAAAACCACGGCAATGAGGACAAAGGATCCGCAACTGGATCCAAGGATAGAGAGAAATCTCACAAACTTGACAACCCAAAGAAGCCAGACGCAATACAGAACATGCTTAAGGGCCCCATTTACAGAAAGGTCAAGACCAGGCAGACTACTCTGTGCTTGTGGTCGACTAAACAGGGTGACAGATTCTTCGCTGTGGTGACTCCCATCAAGGCGGGGGAGTCTGTTCTCGATGCCCTGGACCTGGGCTGGACTTGAGACCTGTTTTGACCAATAGGACTTCCTGAAAGGAACATTCTCTGGCTTACAGAGACTAGGCCTTCAGGGCTTGCTGTTTATGACCTTGGCCCCCGTCAGAAGCCAGTCTCCCCTACTGGAGGATGGGGGACACCTGAGGCCACTCAACCAACAGCCAGTGCCGACGGCCAGATGTGACTGAGCCCATCACCACCAGCCTTCTGGTCCAGTCGGCCCTTCGCTGTGATTACAGTCACATGAGCCCAAGGGAAACCACCAGAGGGATGGTCCAGGCAAACCCCAGAACCAGGAGACATAACAAATGGTGGTCGTTTGTTTGAAGCATGAAGTTTTGGGGTGTTTGTATTGTTGGCAGCATGCTGTTGGAAATCAGAAGTCACTGTCCTGGAGGGGAAGCAGGGACAGGGAGGGAGCACTTAGGGGGTTCTGGGGCATCTGGAATGTTCTTGATCTGCATGGTGTTTACATGACTGTGTTCATTTCGTGACAATTTGTCAAGCTACACTTGGATATGCACACTTTTCTGCGTGGATGTAGTCCTTCAACGGAAGCTGGAACAATCCAGCCTTCTGTGGTGCTCCACCCAGCCATTCCCGGTCCAGCCCACCCTGGTTTGCCCACCTCTCCAGCCCAGCTGTCTTCATCTCACTTTCCCCGCACACATTCACAGTGCTGCCTCACACCTCTGTACCTGGGATGCCTTTCTTCTTCCTTCCATGATTCAAGCCCTAGGGCAGGTGGCACCTCCTCCTGGATGCCTTCCCTGACTGCCCCCGGCTTTGCCCAGGTATCTAGACTCACGCAGTTCTCGCTCCAGGGCTGGGCCTTCCTGAGCACGGATTAGTCTTTTGCGGTCTTGCCAGCTCTCAGAGCTCTGCAAGCAAGAGCCCTGTCAGGGTTCAGCGGCACCCTTCCTCCTCTTCCTCTGGGGTCAAGACCTATAACCACCCCCACCCCACGGCCCCGAGTGATGTTGTAAAGACCAGAGCAGGTTTCGGTGAAGGGGCACAGGGGGACTGTATGCCAACACCTGCCAGGACCCAGGCTTCTCCCACATACATCGAGGGTGGGGCTGAACTTGAGGGTACCACGAGCATCTATGCAATGGAGGAGGGCTTAATGGGCACCCTGTTTTGCAGTGCACAATGACACCTGTGAAATGTGTACCGTTCCTTCCCTCTAACGATGAAAAGAAAAGAGCAAGGCTGACATGCAGTCACTGCGGCCTCTCGGTAGGAACAAGGCAAAAGACCAGGCAAAGCTAAGGAAGAGCTGTGATGCCAGACAGATGGGGCCTCGGCTCTGCTACAAATCCTTGGATGTACTGACTTGTCTCCACCAGCGAGCGCCTAGTGAGGAGGAGGAGCCCTGCCCTGTCCTGCCTCCCAGCCCAGCGGTAACCGGGGTCTCAGTGGACCCCCAGCACCAGGGCTTCATCTTTGATGCCCCTCGCTGGGCCCCCCTGTTCTATCTTTGCAGTCCCAGCTCCGTTCTTAATGGACGTGTGACCCTGGGGCAGTTTCTTCTGGTCTCAGATCCCTCACTGTCATCCCGGAGATCTGGCTTAGTCCACAGTCTCTGGTGAGTCATATATTTCTCTCCCACGGGAGCACTGGACCCTGATAGGCCAAGGCAGTTCTGAAGCCCAGGTCCCCTTCTGCCTCCCTCCAGGGCCCCATTGTGCCAGGGATGGTGTCTGCCCACTCCCTCCCCACCCCTATGCCTGGGCTATCCCTGGGACATTTTCTCTGGTACCCAGAGTGCTTTTCTAGGAAAGGAAGCTCCTTGCCCAACAGAGAGGCATAGATAAACCAGTGGACAGCCAGAAAGGGAGAGGTCCTAGGAGAGGTAGTCTGTCCTTAGCGGAGGTTAACTCCACATACCTTAGGATAGCCTGAGTGGGACAAGCCTAATGTCAGAGGGATCTCTGGACTGAGCATACTTTCCCTAAGTGCATATGCTGTCTCCCAGAGTGGTGAGTACCCTGTCCCCGGAGGTGTGCAAGCAGGGGGAGCAGCCATGTGGTGCTATGTGTGCTGTGAGCACCGAAGCCGGAGCTGGAGTCGACATTTCCTGAACTCCTCTGCCGATAAGAACTTACCTGGGCTACCTGGTAAACCCACATGTTCTAGGCCTCTCCCTAGAGAAGGGAAGGCTGTGGGTCTGGAAAACAGCCCAGAAATTTAAATTTTTAACAAGTCCTCCCAGGGGATCCTTTGCATCTGGGAAGTTTGGGGGAACACTGGCAGATGACCTTCCTGGTCCCTGTGAGCCCTGAGACGAGCAATTCTGAATTCCCTGCTCCAACATCAGCCCTACCCCATCTGGAAAACAAGGCTGGCCAGGGAGTCACTGCATCGTTAAAATAAAAATGACTTAAAACCTTTAGAAGGGGGCAAAGACATTGGGGGGGGGGGTTTGTTCTCAGCCCCCAGTAGTACTAGCTGAAGCTCCTTCCGAGCCCCCGTGAGCCCCCCAGAGTCATCCAGAAAAGCTCGACACTGGGGTGGGGGGGGCGGCGACGAGCGGACAGCTGTTCAGCTGCTGCTCAGTGAGACCCGGAAAAGCAATTATCTTGCTCTTAGCAGAGAGGCGCTGGCTTTCACCCGCCCCCTCTGTCCTCCATCCCTCCCACCTTCACACACACACACACACACACACACACACACACACACGCTCATGCACACACACCCGGGCCACGGGCCGCTGGCTGGCTCTGAACCCGTCTCCCCCCACCCCCAGCCTCCAGATCCCTCTGACTTGCTCAGCCTCCATCCTCAGAGCCCGTTCCCAACACTTAAATCATTTAGCCCGCTAAACCGGAGACGGGCAAAATGGGTGCTATTTCTTAAAAACATACAGAGAGCGTATTAAATTATTGATAGCCATTAAACAGGGGGAAAAAATTAAACAGCTCTCAGCTCTTATCAATCATTCATGCAGTTTCCACTGGGGTGTTTTCTGGAGAGTGATCACACGGCCAACCCAGGGAGCTGGCTCCTGCCAGCAAGGAAGGCGCTGGGCTGCAGAGAGGTGGGGAGGGGTCCCTTGCAGCACCCCAGCAATCCCCCGGGCCCCGGCTGTGCAGGGCAGGGCGGGGGGTGGGGCGCCTGGCCTAGGGAGGTCAGCCTCTCCATCGACAAACTCTCTCCTCTCCTCTCTACCACATCGTTAACAAAGGGACACCCCGACACTGCCTTGAGGACCCCCTTCATCAAATCCAGCAGGCTCTTCCTGAGCATCTAGTATGTGTCAGGCATGCAAGGAGCAGAGATAAGCTCAAAGCACTCACACAGGTAACCGGGGGAGCCTGCTGCAGGGAAAGGTGACCACAGGACCTTAGGATGGGGCCCTGGTGGAGATCCGGAGGCCCACTCTAAGGAAAAGAGGGCAGTGTCCCTTACAGGAGGGGCCGCAGGGAAAGGATTCACCGGAGAATAATTCTTGGGTAAATTCCTGTCCAGAGGACAAGTCCAAGAGGGCCTTCCAGGAGAGTGGTCCAGCGTGGGTAAACACACTGCAGCCCATGTCTGAGCGCTCTGCTCTACCCACAGGCCCACGCGTTTCCAGGGGCAGTTACTAGCTGTGTGGGGTTAGAGGCTTGGCTGTCTATCTCAGCCTCTCCTCCAGGCACTGTTCAAACCCAGGCCAGGCCCACCGTAGCATGGACAGGCAGGAGGTTGGGGTTCACCCCAGCCACCCAGGACGATGGCACCTCTAACCCGGTACACAGATCCATTTCCTGGCTCTGACTCAGGACACCTAAGCCAGCATGACGCAGGCCACGGAGGACATAGGGCCGGGACACTGCCGGTCTCCTGGCCACAGATAGGCCTGGCAGAGTTACCCTTTGGAGATGAGCTCCCTGTGGTCGCTGAGCTGTGCCAAGGACCCGGGCACCAGGGCCTCGGGAGCCAGCGGATACCTGATACTGCCCCACCTCTCCGCTTGGGGACCATCCACAACCAGGGGCATTTGAGGCTCTGAGGGTAGGCTGGGCGATGGGCAGCCGTGGGGAACAAAGAGGCAAGGCCCATGCCTGTCCCAGCCCCTGCCAGCCCGGCGCACTGGGAGAGCCACATTCTTGAATGCTTTTCAGAAGCTCTCACTTCTCAGGAGCCGGGAGCCGGGAGCCGGGAGGAGGCCCTGCCAAGTGTTGATAGCACCCTCGCCAGAGAAAGCTGCTGTCACAGGGAAACATTCTGGGGAGAACGGTTGTTTACCACCAACGCCTGGGACTGTCAAGAAATAATCGGAAGAAATTAAATTTGCAAAGTTGAAGATAGAAAGGAAGCCTCCTCCCCGAGCCCCCGGATATTTCAACCTGGAAGATTAGGCTGCTCTCTTTTGTCTGATTTGGAGAAATACTTTGGGTAGGTGGGGAGGTGGGGGGATATGTGTGCAACCAGCCAGGACAGGGAGAGGGGGCCCCTGAGCTGTGTCTGGGCTCGGGCACTCACCCTCCCCTCCCTGGGCCTCAGTCTGGTCATCTGCAAGTGACCAGATCACACATCTGGAATCAGTAAGACCACGTGATCATACCAGACAGGGGTAATGTCCGGGCTGTCCGTCCAGTCTGCAAGGAACACAGGGGCCGGCTGGGTCTGAAAAGGCCATCGGCCATCTCCCTGCCTCTACACTGACCTGTGCTCATGCTCTCAGCAGCCCTCCCCTGGATTGCTACATATAACCCCCTCCCTCTAGCCCACCTTCAGCCAAGTGCAGGGGCCCACGCAGGGCTTGGGCCTAAGCCTGCACAGAGCAGGCTACCACGAAAGGTTTGTTGGCCAACAGAATCAAGACACGAATGCACAAATGAGCCAAAAACCCAAACTGAACATACCTGTCCCTGCTCAGGTACCAGTCCTGACTGGCCCCTGCCAGTGCCTCCCAAATTCCCAAGTCCTTGAAGCCCTTCACCTACGAGTTGAGTCCATACTTCTAGACATCTCTCATACCCTCCAGCCACACTCCAGTCACACCACAACTACTCAGCCTCCTCTAACAACTTCCCTTGGACTTTCATGCCCCAGGGCCTTTGCATGTGTTATTGCTTTCTCTACTCAGCCAAGTCCTGCTCTGGTCAAGCTCTACTTCCCCCTTGTAACTGCTACACCATTTTCCACATTACATTCAATTGGATTCCATTCCCACCTGCTCTGAACTAAACGGGGGACACCACGAACACAAACAGGGCTCCTTCCATCAGCACTGAGCACATGGGGTCAGAGAGGGGACTCTAACGTTACTTTACATACAAGCCAACCATTCCAGCCCCTGGCCTACCGCCCACAATTAGTTCTTCCTCATGCCTAACCTGCATCACTCCTGCTTTCATTTTAAAAGCCATTCCCTGGATAGTCGGTGAGATGTTCTCAGCCAAGTATAAATGAGACTGTACTCTTGGAGCTCGCAGAGCCAAGGGAAGGGGCAGGCTTGGGAATTTCCAGGCAATGGCCAGCAGAAATTGGCCACAAATGAATCATTAACTCTCGAGTCGAGAGCTCTGAGTGGCTGGTGCCAAAGTCTTGGGCTCTGGCCTGTGTGGGCCACTTGGCTTTGCTTGGCTCCAGCCCGAGGTGGCCCCGCCCCTCACTGGCCATCTGCTGCATCCCACAGCCACTGGTCACTGAGAGCCGAGACCATCTGGGCCAGAGAAGTCCAGATGTCTTATGGGAGAGGGCATGCCTTTCCCTAGGAATGACTCCAAATCTTTGCCCACACACTTTGATCTTTCTAGAAGGCCATCCCTTCTAGTGCACAAATCCCCGTCCTTCAAGGCCTGGCTGTAGCCTGTCCTGCCTCCTTTCTTCCCTGCCTCTCTGGGCCCAACTTGGCCCGCATAACCTCTGAGCCCCCACAGCCCTGGGCTGGGTGTCAGGGGCTCGTTTCTTCAGCAAAGTCCTTGCCAAGATGGGGACTCTGCATGTCTTCTGGACCCCAGAAGCTGACATGGGAACAGGGCACAGACCCAGGAGTCCACGCATTACAGGAGCTGTGATGGGCTCAGGCTGCAGCCAGCAGAAGAAAGTTCGTGGGCTGGCCGTGGGGTCTGCAGGCCCTACCTAGCTCAGGTGAGACATCAGGACCGCCTCTTAGCCTTCTTCGCAGGAGGTCAGCCTCCTCTGGTCAGTGGACGTACAGTCGAAGCAAGAACAGAGGCGAGTGCTGGCCTCCTGGGGAGCCAAGTGGCCGTGTGGGGCTGGGCAGCTGACCCCTGGGAGTCAGCCGAGATCCACACAGACCACGGGGCACCATTGTGCTGGCCAGGGTGTGAGTCCGCCACCCCTCCTCTAAGCTGCCCTGAAGAAGGGCCTGGACTCTTGGGTGGGGATGGACGGATGTGACGTCTGGAAACATGGCAACCGTTGCAGTGTGATGTCAGTAGGTCATTCGCTAGGCCTTCATCTGTACTTCCGAACCCCGCATCCACCCGTATGCCGTCAGGCCGGGGACACCACCGACGGACACTGGCAACTCGAGTGGTTGCTGTGTGTCAAGCTTAACACACATGTCTCATGGGTCCTCCTACGCACTGCAGTACATGCTGTCACCACGCCCGCTTCAGAGACGAGGAGCGCACGCTGCCTAGAGATCCCAAGGAAGAGAACGTCTGTGCCGAAGCCACAGGGCCCCACTGTGGCAGCTGGGGAGCAGGACAGAGGCCCAGGCCCCTGCACTGGTCCCACCCCACGTGCCCAGAGCCCCTCGCCCAGCATGCACAGGGCTGGAACCAGTGCCCTGGCCACCCCCACCCTTCACAGGGCCCTCTTCTCATCTGACTCTCAAAAGAGCTCCAGGAGAGGGCCAGCAAGAGTTACTAGGGACCACGTCACAGACTGGGAAGGCGGAGCTTGATGGAGCTCTGATTTAGCCAGCAGCTTTTCTACTCCTCGAATCCTCATGCTGACCCCACGAGGTGGCTGTTGTTGAAACCGCTTTAGGGACAGGAGGACGCCGAGGACGGGATAGGCCGAGGTTGCAGCCATGCACTGGTGGCAGAGCCTAAGTGTGTGACCTGATCTGCCTGACTCCTGACTGGGCTTCTCCCATGACACAGGGCTGTCCCCAAGGCCTGGCACAGGGTACACGTGGGCTGGGGAACACAGTGGGGAGAGGCCAAGACTCAGGGGTGCTGTATCCCCCCTCCCAGACTCCTTCCATGGAATGGAGTACCCCGAGCATGAGTCCAAGGCTCTGGGCCACGGCGCCCGGCATTCATTCACCGTGGCCGAGTCTCAGGATGAGCCTAACAATGAGGACCAGGCGTCTCGGCCAGCCCTGCTGGTCGCCGTGTGTCTATGCACATGTGACCGTGCGGGTGTGGATGCTGTCACTCTGAGGAAGACAGGAGAGTGTGCGAGGGGAGCAGGTGGGCAGGCGGCCATCCGCAGGACTGTGCGAGAAGCCCCTTACTGCCGCTGTGCTCACGGAGTCAGGCCTGTCCAGAACAAGCCCATAAATCAGGAAGCCGCCTGCCGCAAGCATTAAATCACTGTCCGTGGGACACAGAGCTTAGCGGGGGAAGCAGCCAGCAGCAGGCCCAGGTCCACCGTCCGGGTGCGGGGGCGGGGGGGCTGGCGTTGGCTCCCCCTCCACTCAAGGCCGGCTCCTCACCTTCGCCCCCAGACCTCTCTCCTGCTAGCCCGCGAGGCCCTGCCTCCATCTGCTTTGGCTCGCGTTCTACCGTTCTTCCTCTGCTCTCTGCCAGGGACCTCTTACTTCACCCCCCCAGGCTGAGGGCTGCTCTCCCACCCCCAGCCCTGAAGGCTTCCCCCCAGTGACCTAGGTGTGCTGGGCAGGAGCGCCGACGAGGCTGCTGTCCCCTGGCCCTGCCGTGAGCCACCTCCTCTTCCGGGCCTCACATTCCCTGTCTATAAAGCAGAGACTGGAACGGGCCCTCGTGGGGCTGCTCGTCCTGAGGATCTGACGCCCAGGGAAAAGATCCTCCGTGGAGGCTGATTAATTATGACTATTAATAATACAACCATCTGTATCTTGTGGCAGAGCGAGGATGATTAAAACGGCCCCACGCCCCTGCAGCAGAATAAATGGGTCTCTGGGTGGGCCGGGGTGGCAGTACCAGGCGTGCGAGTGGATCCGTGCTGGCCGTGTGTTGGGGAGGGACTGTTTGTACTGCAGGGCACAGACAGATGCAGAGAGGAGACAGGCAGGCAGGCAGGCAGACAGACAGACGGCCGTGAGCTGGCTCATCAGCTGAGGAGGGAGAGGCAGTTACCCCACGCCAAGGCTCTTGGGCAGGATTTTCTCTGCCTACCACTGGAACAAACCAACTAGGCCTTTCCACTTCTCTTCCACATGCCCCAGGCCCCGCCGTAGAGTAGAGCCCAGAGGCCTCAACTGCAGGAGTAAGCAAGGGAGTAACGGATGGGGATATGCTTTGTCCAAAGAACTTCTGGACACGGTGATCTGCCAGGGTCAGGCCAGCCACCCCCCCGACACCCCTCCCACCCCACTGAGCCAGCACTCTAGGACCAGACCCAGGGGCCACCCATTCCATGCCTCTGTGCCCTGGACACCTAGGTCCCCCTGCCTGGCAGGCTCTCCCTGCCATCCACAAGTGATAGCCTCCCTCTGATGGGCAAGCCTTTCTCAGCAGCCCCTCATGCATGGGGACTGATGCCTACTGTCCCTAGTCCCACCACCCCATGGAGTCCAGTGCATCCTGGACCTTGCCCGTCCACCCAAAATGCTTTCTCGGTGTACCTATCTGCCTCTCACCTCACATTTACCCAACCACAAGATCCTCCTGACGGCCTACCTCTATAATTCCTCAGTGCCCATGATCAGGACATGGCCTGGGAGAGGGAGCCCTGCCCTGCACTCACCAGCTGGCCCTTGAGAACCCTCACCCTGAGCCACGCACTGTTAACCTGTTACTGGCCACAACAACCCTATGTGGTATTTATGCCCATTTTATAGATGAGGGAACTGAGGTACAGAAAGATTGAGGGACTTGCCAAAGGTCACATGGCCAAGAAGTGGTTGAAATGCAACGTAGGCTAAATATTTGGCTCCAGAGCTCCTAGCCACTAGGCTACAAAGATTCCAAATGAACAAAGGAAGGAGGAAAGGAAGGAAGGAAGGAAGTTAGTTTAAACATCAGGATGCATAAAGTCTTCTGAGCTTTCTTTGTGAGTGGAAGGTGAAATGGCCAGAGATGAGTGCCATGGTGAATCAGGCCAGGTCTCTACATTAACTAGCTTAGTAGCCTCAAGCAAGTCATTTGCCAACTCTAGGCCTCAATGTCCTCATCTGTAAAATGGGGACATATGGGGCTGCCTCACCTACTGACCCGATACGAAGGCAGTGGTAGAGAGAGCAACCAGAAGACAACAGAGCCTGATCATAACGTGTGTACACACGGCAGCCAGGATTTCCAAGCCAGAAGCCCACATGCCTGCTCTGTTGGGGACCCCAAGAACAACAGATAATGGGTCTGAAGCTCTGGTAGCACACTGACTGTTCTCGGGTCTGTCAACACACTTTGTGGGTGCCTACCCCGTACGCAGCCCGAGGCCAGCCACGGCACGTGCCGATCAGCATGTGGGCTTCATGAACGCAGGGCTGGGTACGGACCCTCCTGGCCTGCAGTGTGATGGGGGGACGCCCCTGCCTGCTGGCTACCCACAGAGCACCTGCTATATCCCAGCGGGAGTTTCTGGCTCCGCCGCTGGCTAACCACCACGCCTGGTGATGGCGATGTGGAATGAACAGCATCCGGCCATGGGCCTGGAGGGGCTCCTGAGTGACAGGAGGGCAGGCATGTCACCAAGCCCCCTTCCCACACCACGGCAGCCACGAACCATCGATCCGCGCTCTCCTTCAGAGACAGATGCGACCTTAGAATTGCTTCTGGAAATGGCACTCCGGGCTGTCCCTCCCAGGTGGCATTTGACACACCTGCTGGTGGGGGTCTCTGCTACCCTCTGCCAGGAAGGCCTGTACCCTGGGAGAGGGACCCCTTTAGCCCCTCTGCGATGAAGCATAGAGGTCACCTGGGATTGTCGAGTGGGCAGAAGACAGTTTGCCCGAGTGTTCTTCTCATCGCCTGTCCCTGTCCACTCCCCTATGAGGAGAGAGAAGGCGAAGGAGGTCGACAGGAGGCTATGAAGACAAGGACGTCAACAGTGCACCGGCCCCGTGTGTCCCAGCCGCCTACCTGGTTTTTGTCAATTCCTCCTGCCATCTAGACTGCCATTTGTTTAGTAGTGTTCCTTTTCATTTCCTTAAGGTTTTATTTATGCATTTGTCAGAGAGAGAGAGAGAGCACAAGCAGGGGGGAGCGGCAGGCAGAGGCAGAGGCAGAAGCAGGCTTCCCAATGAGCAAAGAGCCTGACATGGGACTCCATCTCAGGACCCCAGGATCATGACCTGAGCTGAAGGCAGACGCTTCCCCGACGGAGCCCCCCAGGCGTCCCTTAATACTGTTCTCAAAACCAACTCACAGTTTTTGCTAAACGACATTTACTTATTTTTTTTTTAACTTTACACGACTACCTTAAATACACAATCAGCCTCCCTCGCCACAAATAGAAGTTGAACGGAAGAGTCAACACAAGGAGAGTGGGCCCTGGCATTACTGCGCTGGCGGCCTGCTGGAGGCTCCAAGGCCCCTGCCTCTCTCTGTTGAAAAGCATCCCAGGTCCTGGAGGCTGTCCTTGAAGCAGCCAGGTGACTGGAGGGGGCAGGGTGGGGCGGGGGGCAGAGTGGCTTGCACGAAGAACCCCCGACAGTCACCTTTGGGTGCCTTGCGGAGCACAAAGACAGAGCAGTGACACTTGCTGCCTCTGAGAGGAGGCAGGTGGCAGGTGTCTGTCACCCCGATGAGGGAACCAGAGACTCAGAGAGGTGAGCCTGTGGGGCTGAGGTCACACAGCAGTAAGCGGCCAAGCCAGGCTTGGACTCCGGCCCCCTGACGGAGCACAAGGCTCCTCCCCTTTTACAGCCACAACCCTCTGGATGCCACTTGGAGTCACTTAGGCAGAGGGAGTCACTCTGACCTGCGGCTGGCGTGGTAACGGTTTTTACACCTGAGGTTAACAACTGTGATTTAAGAGGTTATTTGTCTTAATTTTCGGGAATCAGTTTCTCGGGGAGGAGATAACTAACACATCGGGCTTGGGAAGCTAGTCTTTTTAGAAAATATTTATAGCGTTTCAAGACAGTTTGGAGGCAAATGGATACAGCATCTGCTATTTTCCGCACTTTCCACCACAGCTCCAAAACCCAGAGCAGTCAACACACACACACACACACACACACACACACACACACACACACGCACACACACGAGAGCAACCACATCGATGCTGATAGGAGATCAAAGCCCGTCCCTTCTTTGAGAAATAAAACAAAATGCAACTGGCATGAGTTCAGGGCTCATTACTGCCTCTGGCTGGAGCCCCAAAGCGTCTCTCCTAGCGATACCTATGCTGATGCTCGGAAAGCCAAGGCCAATGGGCCAGTCCCCAAGGCCACAGCGAGGTTCACTGCCTCCAGAGTTAGGTTTGGCAGGATGCCCAGGCCCAGGATTGTGGCTCTCAGAGGAAGCCCCAACAGCAGAAGAGCCCCTCCCGTGAAATTCGGATTCCTGCTGTCAACTGAAGAGGGACAAGGAGGAGGCAACCTCCAGAGACCAGACATTTCATGAGCTACAAACTGAGCTCCTGACGTCACTCTCCTCACATTACCTCCGCAGTTACTCACCCCTCTGACGTCAGTGATGTTTAGGACCCCATTTTGCAGATGGCAACACTGAGGCTTCAAAAGTCCTAGTGATTTTCCCAAGGACACAACTGCTTGTATGGTAAGCTGGTCCTTTTGACCTTCTCCAGGAAGCCTGCCATTTCCGACTGATCTCCTGTGACCATCCTTCAGGTGGCTTCTATGCCATACCCATCGGCACCCCAGGGCCCTGCAAGGCATCTCCACAACCCCGTCTTTACCCACATTGTGACCCTCAATACTGATCTTCTGTAACCAAAATGCAACATCCCAAGCTGTGGGACCCTGAGGACATTTCGCTCCATCCTAGTGTCAGGTGGGAATTCCAAGGCCCAGAGAGGCGAGGGGACATATTCAGGGTCACAAAGCTGGCTGATGACAAATGAAGGCAAACTAGGTTTGCTGTTAAAAATCCCATGAGTTGGGGTGCCTGGCTGGCTCGGGGTCGTGAGTTTAAGCTCCACGGTGGGTGTACAGCTTACTTGAAGAAAAGTCCCAAATGTGCTGGTAACTCCCTTTGTCCTAGATGTCTGAGCATCCTAGCTCAGACACAGGGGGACTCACAGGCTCCTTCAAAATAAGTCAGTCTAGCTGAGAAGAAGGATGGGTAGGGGGCACCCAGGCTTTAGGTCCAGCTGACGGCAAATGGTGCTCCAGTCACCCCCCAACAGGGCGCCTTCTGGTCCTTTTTTTTGGGCAGAACCTTCAAATCCTGTGCCCCAAGGATGCAGGCACTGCCCACCCCCACCCACGCCCACTTCCAAGTCAGGGGACCGGAAGGCCTTCATCTATCACGCACTGGGACAAAACCCCAGGCCAGGCCTGGAGGGAGCAACCGCCCACACAGCCTGGCTGGAAGCTGGCAGAGAGCCCCTGGGAGGAGATCCGTGCCAGACTGGGGCCTCGCACTCCCCAGGCAACTGCTCCCTGAGAAACCCTCTGGACCTGAACGTTGACAGGTATAGCAAATGCACACTAGCCTGTTCCCCAAATCCTGTTCCTCCTCCACCCTCTGCTGGTCCCTTCTGGATCAACCGCCCTCTCCCACACCCCCCAACAGTCCAGGCATCAAATGCAGAAATCAAGGAGCCAGACTTCATTTTGGGGCTCCCTCTCAGCCAAGCCATCTGCCACTTGCACCGTCCACCCTCCCCGGTTTCTAACCTGTCTTTCTCTCGCCAGCTCCTTTACCTGGACAAGGGCAACAACCTTTCACTGGCCTCCCACTCTCCCTTCCGTCCTGCTCCTCCTTGCAGGCATGAAGCAAACCTTTTCCTGTGTATAGCCCTTCCCAAGGCATCCCCATGACCCACACACCCTGTGCTTCTGGCCCCTGCCCATCTCACCAAGTGAGACCAGCCCTACTGGTCTTCCTGCCCCAGGGCCTTTGCACTTGCTGTTCCCGCTCACTACCTCCTCCCACCAGTATAGTGAGTTCAGTTTTACTGAAGTTTCTCAGGGGGCTTTCCTGATAGCCCTTGTCTGAAATACATGCCCCTCGCCCACCCCAGTCACTCCACAACATATCACTCTGCATTATTCCTGTACTGTACGCACTGCAAGCTGACAGCTGCTGAAGGATGTACTTATTTGTTAATTGTCTCTTGTGTCTCCCCGCTACACCCCACCAATGGCGTTTGTCCCAGGAAGGTCAGCACCTTGCCAGGCTGGCTCCCTGCTTTATAGTTAGCAGCAAGAATAGCACTGGCACTAACCCGATCTCAGCGAGTGTTTGTGGAAGGACCAAGCGAGTGAGCACCCATGATCTCGTCGGCTCAGCCCTCAGCCCCACAGCTGGGTTGGGATGACCTCACTTCACTGGTGAGGGCTCCAACGAGATACCAAGAGGTGTCCCATGCACCCGCGAGCACTCCGTGGTGGAAGTGGCAGCATGTTCCCTTGGGACCAGGCCTCCTGATGCCCAGACGGAGGACAGTAACGAAGATTAGAGAATAAGAGCCCATGGAAAAAGCATGAAATTGTGTGGCTCCAATATTTCTCTTGCAACTTGAAATGTCGCCTCTCTAAAAACCACATCCTGCCCCTGGTGAGCTGGGCTTGGCCTCAGCTCCTCGCTGTGGACAGCCTCGCTGAGATCCCCCACCCTGCTCCTTCTCTTAGTGGGTCCTGGAATCCACTGGCCCAGCCCCGAGGCTGACGGCGGGGAGAGGGGAGAAAGGAGCCCTCTTCTCCCTGGTGGGGCAGGAGGAGGGGGCTGAGCCAAATGCGGGTCATGCTGCTATGCCCACAGCCCTCTGAGGGCTAAAAATAACTGTGTTTACACACTCCCAGAGCTGGGATTTCTGCCTCCCTGTCAAGAGGGGTTCAGGACCTCGCTGTGTTCGCATTACCCGCGACACATAGTCCACTTGGGCTGGGAGGTACCAGGTCTGATGCAGGCGAGGACCGGGAATTTTGGGGTTTGCTTCCTCGGGTTGTTTTAGGAGGAGGGAGATAAGGAAAGCAGCAGGAGCTGACAGCTTGTCAGGAGGGAGCTTACTGCTCCTCCTCCTGGGCATTAGGGACACAGCTAAAGCCAGGGGTACAGAGAAGGTGGACAGAACCTGAGCCTTGTGGGGGCCCAGCCAGTTTATTGCAAAGCTTTGGGGGCCTTGGTGCCACAAAAGCTGGGAACTGGTGGGTCCAACTCGCTGTGTGAGCTGGAGCTGGCCACTTCCCCTCTCTGGTCCTCAGTCACTCTGCTCGGTGCGGTAACAGACACCTTGTTCCTCGCATCTCCTTGCCAGAGCATGGGGCACGGCGGTGCCTCCTTTGCAGGTGTGCTGGTGGCAGGGGGTCAGTGGAAATCAGGACTGGCCCCTGGGGCCCCATGGCTGTCTTGTGAAGGATGACTGGGTACACTCGCCAGAACAGTCATCACCTATTCCCCTCCTCCCTCCCTTCCTGCCCTGGTTCACCCAGATGGACTTTAACACCAGAGTGGGGAGGTGCCAGTTGCCTGCCTAGAGGCAGCCTCTCCCTCTGGACAAACAGGCTCTTCTCTGACCTCACAATTCCTATGAATGAGGCCACGCCAAGAAGAAACACGCAGGCTGTCGGAGGATCCGCGTCCTGCTCGTTCACCCTCCTCGGGCAGGCAGTGACGGGCAAACACTGTCCTCCACTATACCCCCAAGCACCCACTAGGTGTAGGACCTGAGGCCTCTTAGGATCTGGCAGCCCCTGACCTTTCTTCTCTGACAGGACGCCTGGCTGAATTGTTGCCCCTAGATGGGCAACAATGGCCTGACTTGAATGGTTGTAGCTCTTTCAAGAATCCCTCTGGTCCTCAGAGACATTGCAGGGGCTGTCCCGCTGCCTCTGATGCCCTTCCCCTGCTTCTCCGCCCGAGAACCCTCCAGTCATCCCAGAGCACTGACTTAGTTGCCTCCTTCGCCAGCAGAGTGAGCTCGGCATACTGCCAGTGTCACGTGCCCCCCTCCGTTAGATAGTCAGGAGTTCCTGCAGAGCAAGGACCTTGCCCCTGTCACCCACAAAGCTGGCACAGGAAGGGCACTCTGTAACCGTTTGCTGAGTTAACTCTCGAGGTAAGAGCTCCGTCCTGTCTCCTCTCCAAGTCCACCCCCACGACACCGCCACGTATCCCTTCGAGAGTCTTCAATCTGCGATCAGCTCTACCCTTGGCCTTCAGAGGCTCCTGTGCTCTCAAAGGCCCAGTGTCTCTCCTGCTCATCAGACCCACAGCAGTCCAGCGGCCTCTGACATGTACCCACCCCCGTACACTGGCGTGTGGCCGGCGTCTACACCACGGCACGAGCACCCACGGATTCTGTGTGCACAAGCCAAGGACAAGCCCCTCCCATACCACAGCACCAGCACCCACGGATTCTGTGTGCACAAGCCAAGGACAAGCCCCTCCCATACCACAGCACCCAGTGCCCACACCTGCTCTGTGCAGCAGCGCTGCACCCCTGCTCCCGTGGCCGGGTCCCTGCCAGCGCTGGGCGTGTGCCTTCCATCCTGGATGGTAGTGGGACTCTCAAAGTTCCTGTGACAACATCTTCCAAGCTGCCATCACAGTGATTGTTCTATAAATCAGATCTGGCTAGGTCACTCCTCCCTGCCAAATCCTTTCTTGATGATCCTGCCTTGAGGATAAACCTTAAGGCATTGATGGCATTTAAGGCCCTCCAAGGACGTGATTGGGTCCCTCATGGAGCTCCTTGGCTCCCACCCACCCAGGCCTGATGACCCCACCAGGCCTTTTCTGCTCAGCACTGCCTGACTCATCTTTTGGGTCCAGCTCAAAGGTCACCTCCTGTGGAAAGCCCTCCCTGAATACCCTTTCCCAGCAGTCTGACCTAAGCTGTTCCACTCAGCTCGTCTAGGATCACAGCCGCTAGATCCCACTGTTGTAGGAATGCTGGCCCGTCCTATTCTACAGTGAGGCTCTGAGCTCCTGTCACCCAGAGCCTGGTACGGGGATGAAACTCAGCAGACCTGTTTCGGGCATCATAGGGCATGGCCCACCTACCTCCAATCAAGGACTCCCATTTTGTGGATAAGCAAAGTGGTGTTCAGAGGGGCTGAGGATTGGTTTAGGTCATGTCTGCAGTAGTGGTGGGAGCCGTGCAAGGTAGGAAGAGCCAGCACCCGGGCTCCCAGGCCTCTGGGCCCGGCCCTCTAGGTAGTAAAGAGAGCCCCCTGTCCTTCAAATGCACCTGCAGCTACTGTACCTTGCAGCCTCTCAGCTCCTCACCCAGCCCCCACTCCCACCGGGGCCTGAGCTCTCTCTGGGCGGAAGGGGACACTTCCTCCAAGCCCAGCCACCGGGTAGGCGGGTAGGGGGAGGGGTGTATGGAGAGTGATTCTTCCCAGGCAAGTCACCTGCATAGTGCCAGATCAGCCATCTTCCCCAGCCCAGAACAAGCACCAGTGTCAGTACCAGGAGGACCTGTACGGGTCACAGGGACCCCAAGACGTGCAGATTCCCTGGGGTGCAGCTGGGCCCCAATGCCACCTCTCCTGGCTCAAGGAGCAGTGCAGGGCCCCTGCCTTTTCCACACCCCAGACTAACAAGATTGCTTCCTCTTTCCTGAGGCCCCAGGGGGCCTTGCAACCTGGCCTTCCTTTCAAAGTGAACACAGATGCAAAACCAGTAAGTAAATCCTAGGTATCTGCAAAGCCAGGAGAGGGAGGGACCCATTATAGGCAGACTGGGGAGGGATCCCTGTCCAGTAGGGTCAGGGCTCCTGTGCTCAGGGTACTGCCAGGAGCACTGGCTTCCCAGCTCTGGCACACCCAACTCCCAGGCCCTGCGCTTAGGTCCCAGCAGGTCAGAGGCAGTCATGACTGCATCGGAATGACCTGCACCCACCCCTTACTCAAGCCCTTCCCACCACCAGGGAGCCCTCTAGGCTCTGGGTTCCAAGGCTGCAGCTCTCGGGTGGGTGTCAAGGAGGTTGCAGGCCTTCCTGGCTTTCAGAGCCTGCTCGCTGGCAGGGTGCAATGGGAAGCATCTAACCCCTGGCTGGGGCTCGCTAACAGAATGGTCCCCATTTGGCTCACCTGCCAGGTGGAGCCAATTCCAAAGCTCCACACTCAAGCCTGAGTCTCAGAACGCCTCCACTCCCTGCCAGAGGCACCAACAAGTGACAAAAGCCTACAAAAGCGTACACCCACCCACTGCCCACTTACTGATTAACCTCGCCAACCATGATGGTGACCTCACAGGTCCAGTCTTCGGACAGGTCCTGGCCCTACCCCATGGTACCTCCTCCCTCTGGCACCTGACCCCCGTGACCAACCTCCCGTGCCAGCCTCCACAGCAGCTGGGCTCCCATCCCAGCTCCGTGTGAATATCCTACCTCACCTCCCCAAAGCTCACATGTCTGGCTGTCAGGTTCCTGGAGTCAACTCAGAGAGCCGTGCAAAAGTGATGCCAGTACTGGTCAAGGGCTCCCGGCGCACCCAGGCCTGCTCTGAGCCCTGGACTATTAATTAATTCACTGATGCTCACAGAACCCTGCCGAGGCAGGTGGCTCTGCTGCTATACCCCTATTTTACAGATGAAGAGACTGAGGCACAGAGTGGTTGAGTTACTTTCCTGAGGCGGCCCAGATGAAAGCGGGGGAGCTAGGGTTCAGCGCCAGTGCTCTGGCTTCAGGGGCACATGCACTAAGCACCATGTGAGGCTGATTCTGTGATGCTTCTACCTTCTCTCCCCCACCCTGGGTGCTTCACCTGTCCAACTCCTTCCTTGCTCCCCATCAACTCCATGGTGCTTCTGGTCCCCCGTGTGCTCCCTATGGAACAGGCACTCCACTCTGACCTACCACACCAGCTCAGACACTCACTCCTTCCACTTTCCCTCTGACCCTGACCCTTAGATCAAAATGACCACTCACCCATTCTCCCTTCCCAAGCCCAAGGCTTCCCACAAAGCCCCTGGAGCCCCCGAAGGCAGGACCCAGTGGTATTCTGGAGGAGGCAGGATCCCAATAAATGCTCATGGGGTGGCTGAGTGACATATGGGATCAGGTCCAAAAGCCTCCGATTGTGCCCATCTCAGGGACTCACGATGCCTGAGAAGCTCTTGGGTCATGAGGCCCTTCTAGGAGCTCTTCTTCCTCCTACTATGGGGGAGGGACAGTTAGTATCCAGGCAGCCCACGAGAGGTGCCTTGAAGACCACATAGGTAGTGAACACAAAAGCCCAAAGTGACAGAAATTGATAAAAACTTCACCGCACCGCTGACACCCCATATATCAAAGGCCCCAAATCTCATTCTCTGCTTGTCTCCAATTTCTATCAGAGCTTGCCAGCTGCACATTTATTGAGAAGTTTGTGATCTGACAGGCACTGTATTACCAACATTAATGATGCATCAGTCTCTAGAATTACTGGGGAAACAGTCCAATTGATTTTATTATTATCTTGAGTTCTTCACTTTCATTCTAGGCAGCTTTGCTACCAGAGGTTTTAAGAAAGGACCAAAGTAAATAAAGGTCTCGGGGCCAGGGCCAACTCGGGTGGGAGAACCTGAGCTCGTTCCAGGACCCTTGGTGACCGTCCTCCACCCTCCTCAATAACAGGAGGGTCACTGAAATGCCAGGTGGCAAAGAGTGGCAAATGTGGTGTCCCCAAAGGAGAGTCGAGCCAGGGGACAGAGCAAGAGCTCAGAGCAGGCCTCCCATTCTCACTGCAAACATGGAGGTGGCTGATGGGAGGCAGAAATAGCCATTGAAGTCATCTTGTCATGTGCTCCTTGCCTGGGGCAGGGAACTGGCCCCATGTGGATCCCACAAGCAGATCCACTCCCGTGTCCATACCTGAGCCTAGGCCCACAGCAGACCTGGAAGCTCCGCTGGCTGGTCTGGAGGCCAGTGGGAGACCCAAGATGAGGTGGAAGATGTGTGTGGGGCCCACCTTGTCTCAGGCCACTTGGCCACAGCCACATGAGACTCCTTGTGAAGTTTCTGGAACATGACAAGCACCTTCCAGTCTCGGGCCTGCCTCTGAATGGGATGTTCCCCCTGCCCGCGTTCCCCATCATCTCATGGCTCTTCTCAGAAAGGCCCTCCTGCCTCAAGGGCCCCCACACCCACCCCTCCCCCTTCTCCACACAGAAGCCCCCTTCTTTCTTTCTCAGTGCTTACCATAATTTATAAAGGGGGTGTTGGTTGGCCTGTTTCCCTCCTTTGGCTCCCTGCAGACATGGACCTTGTCTGGTCACCGTGACAGCCCCGGAGCCCAGTGGGGCACTTCCCTCTGCGGGCCCCCTCACCCATGTGGGGAGTGAGCATCTGAGAAACCAGATTCCAGCAGTCCCTGAAGGCTGCATGTTGAATCAAGAAGTTCTCGAAAAGATGGCTGGTTCTTAGAGGGCTGATGCTCCTCGTCCCACCCCAAGCTCCACGCCAGAAATCCTACGAAACAGCTCCCTTCTAGCTTCTGGGGCAAACATCTGTGCATCAGCCCTCATCACCTAGCCCTCCTCATCCAGCCCCTCCTCCCCTTCAGTGTCCTTCAGGACCCCTCAGAGGCAGCAGGGCAAGTGGGAACCGGAGGGCTTGAGGTCAGGCCAGGAACCGACCTCACCACGTAGGCAGAGCACGTAACTAATGGCACCAAAGTCTGCCCAGTGGTCTCCCTACAAAATGGTGGTGGGAAACCTGTGCCCCCCACCCCTGTCCAGTCTCACAGGCACCTCAGGAGGCATCAGGTTCCACAAGAGGAGTGGACATCTCCCTCGGTAGCCATGGACAGTGTACACCTGGGGTGCTTTTAGTGCTAAAGTCTGCCAGCCCGCTGGCCATGAGGACTGAGGTACAAGGACCCAGGTGGCCACAAGACACGGATCCCCTAAGGGCTTGGAACAACAAAGACGGGACTCCGACGGAAAGACCCGCTGTGCGCTGCAGAATAACTGGGCATCCCAGTGGGGGTGCAGGGATCCAGGGGACGTCCCTGGGCAAACAGGTGCCAAGCATCCTTGTGCACACGGTGGCATGTATTAGGTACGTTCCAGGCCCAGGGCAACAGACAGGCGAGATCAGAAAGCCGGGGAAGTGGCAGGTCCGCCCTCAGAGCAGTCAGATAAGGACCGATGATCCTTATCTGTGCAGAAAGGCAAGCTGGAGGCTCGAGAGGCTGAACAACCAGGCTGGTTCAGTCTGTCTGAGCGGGGCTGCCTTAAGCAAGGGTCACTGGAAAGTTCTGGGAGTTCACAAGGCGAACAGATAGGGGTGGTCTTCTAACTACTGACATTATGGCTATTATTGGTATATGGGATTATCTGGAATTAAATCAGACTATTGGACTGAACAGAGAGTATTCTGATTTGAAGACAGATTTTTTTCCTGAAATAGGGATTCCAGATATAATTTATTTATTAGCGTTTCCCACAGGCCTGCTCCGTGCTAAGCACTAAGCATATACATTAGCACACCTCCTCTTCACAACTCCATCATCAACCCTTCGCTGACAGGGAATCCAAAGTTCCTGCACAGGGAGGCTGTGGGCTATAAGTCTGGCCAGCCCAGGAGTTCCTGGACCCTGTGGGGCCGAAGAAGCCCCCTCGAGCCCGAAGGTCCTAGGCTGACCAGCATCCCCCTCATCGCCTTCTGAGGAGGAGAGCACAGTCCAGAGAGGCTGCGGACTTGCCCCAAATCACCCAGTTATCCCATGGCAGGAGGGCAGAGACGACTGGACAGGAGTCGACCCTACTTCACTTAATTCTCAATGTCACCTGGGAAGTAAGCCCTACTCATTTCAAGGCCAAGGAATGGAAGTCTCCAGAAAGGAGAAGCACTACTGGGGGCAGAGCGAGCGTTTGTATCCTGCTATCCACGGCCATCCCGCCAGCCTGACTCCTGGCACCTGGCCCCGAGCTGTGGGGAGAGTGGAGGCACCCGCAGCCTCCGATGCCCCATGCCTGGGGAGCCAGGCCAGAGGACGAGTTCCTTGCATGCTCTTACTCCATTAGGCCCTTTCTGTCGGAAGGGCAGCTGTGACGCCAAGCGGGTCTGTGGAGTCAACAGGAGCCTAGCATCGTACGGCCAGGGACATACAATGCCTCCGGTCGACTGTTTATTTATAAATCCATCCAGGGCTTGCCGTGGCCTTTACACTCATCTCTTTCCCAAAATGCAAACTGGCTTCTTCCTGTAAGTCAAACCAGCTTGCTCAAGCTGATAAAAATCATCCCAAACGGGCTCTTTTATCTGCCCAATACAGAAAGTCCTCTGCACCCCACACCTCCTAGAAAGAGGAAGATGGCATCGTGCTGCTTTGTGGGGACGGACCTGGGGATAGGCCCTGAAGAGGCATCCCGGGCATGTGAAGGGGTCAGTGAGAGCAGTGGGAAGGAAGGTTCTAGACTCTGAGACTTGTGCCTCTGACACATTCTAGTGGCCTTAATCTCTCTGAACACCACTCCAATGGTGCATGTGTGTTAAATGGGGATAAAAATAGCCCCTCCCTCGTAAGGTTCTTTGGCAGATTGAATGAGATAAAACATGGACACCACCAGGCGCAGTGCTGAGACCCTAGTAAGTCTCTGGAAAGTGGAGATCATGGTGAAGAATAAGAAAATAATGGTCACGTTATTATTACTGGACCGGCCACCCAGTCACTTTTGCTGGGTGGCTTCAGGATGGTCCCTTTTACGCTCTGGGCCTCAGTTTCCCCTATGGACACTGAGTCCCCAGGAGCCTTTCTCCTACTGGCTGGTTACTCAGTCCCTTGACTGCCTGCATCATAGGCAAACAGCTTTGATGATCAGAAAAACAAAATCTGTTCTAAAAAAAAATTCACCCATCTTCCAGAAAAGCAAGCTACCTGACCGCCCCTCTGCCAGCTGGTGTTGGGATTTCTGAACAGCCATGAGCATCACTTAAAGGCACATGCCTTGTACAAGGCTTGCTGGGGAATAGCGGGATTCTAGGAGTGCTTGCTGGGGCTAGACTCCTAAGGGGGACTCCAGGGTGTGAGCGGGAAGTGCAAGGACACACAAAACAGACCTAGAAGTCTCCAGAGACTGAGAGACACTGCACCGGACTCTCTTAGTGGAAGTTCTGAAGCTTCTGAGGAGGCGTCAGGTGCTATCGTGACAACCAGGCTTGCCAGGCCCTGCCCATGATAGGAAGCCCCAGCCTCGATCTCTGAGCAGGGACCTCCCAAGGCCCTGGGGCATGCATTTACTGCCACTTTCAGCACCCCAGGGTGGGGGGCGGGGATTACCAGGACAAAGGGATGCAGTTATAGAGGGCAAAGCTGAGGCCTGCAGGAGGGAAGTGACTGATCCAAAGACACACGGCTTGTTGAGAACAAACCCTAGACGCACAGGCTGCCTCCAGGCCAGAGAATGAGGGAGGCCAGCAGCCATGCGATGGCCGTGTCACGCGGCCACGAATTTTCTAGAATGGGATGAAACCCCACCGAGGATGTCAGCACATAAAAGCCTTCCCCTAACTGTGCCTCTTTTCCTCTTCTCAGCAGCCAGGCAGGAAGGTAGGGGAAGAGGTTGTTACATCTCCCCATTTGGCAGGTTGAGGACAGAGGCTGAGGACCATGTCACGTAGTAAGGGTGGTGTCAGGCCAAACCATTGCTGGGCCTTCAGAAGCCACTGCTTTTACTACCTCCTCCTCAGCCCTGCAGGAGCCCCTCTGGAGGAGTGGCCAGCGCCTCCGCCCACCTTCACAACCTCCCACCCGGCACAGGTCAGTTGGTCCTGAAGTGCCCCCGAGGGACTTCACTCACCTGTGACACCAGCAAGGCTTCCGCCTCTCCCTCCAAGCTGGGCAGCTCCCTGCCTTCTGACTCATCTCCCAAAACACTGCTCTGGTCCCTCCCCTTCCCTGCTCAAGCCTCCCTGCCACCTGCCTCTAAGATAAATGTCCCCTCCTCACCCAGCCTTCTCTCTGGGGTCCCAGCTATCCCTGGACACTTGGCCTCAGTTATTCCCCTGAAGCTAGGGAGCACTGGCTGAGCTCCCCCAGACCCCTGGTATATATACCTCCCTTCCTTTGGTCCCAGCTTTCTGCCTCCCGAAAGTGTCTTTCCTTCCCCTCCTTCCTGCTTTGTTCTGGCTAAAGTCTCTCTAGCTTCAACAGTCACCCTTAAATGTCTCCTCTTCCAGGAGGCCTTCCCTGACCACTCTAAACCATTCTCATCTCTCACTTGTTCCAAGCTCTCCATGCAACTTCTTAGTCCATCTCTCTAATACTTTAGGATGTATCGTTCCTGTTCCTGTTAGACTGTGAAACTCCTTAAAGTGAGGGTCTTGGGATTTTTGTTGGGCCATCCTTTTAAGAACTATTGCCCTAGCCTGTGCCCCATGCGCCCCCCCTACCCAGTGCCAGGGGCTATAACAGACAGGGTCTGGCCTTCTAGAAGGAGCTCATCTAAAGACAGGAAATTAAGCAGGCACTTGCCACCCAGCATATGGCTGGAGTGTGGGGGATGACCCAGCATCTGGAGGCTGTAAGAGGGTTCCTGTTCTCCATCAGGAGTCCTTGCCAGGCCAAGCAAGGGCCCTGCCCTAACAGGCTGCTCCAGCAGCTCTCCTGCTGGCCTGAAATTCCAAGCCAGTGATGAATCTGTCAAGTTTCAAGACAAAGGAGGTTTGGGTGGGGCATGAGAGAAGCAGGTTGGGTGAATGTTGGCCTCCCAGGCTGGGGCCTCTAACCAGTGGACAGGCAGGGGGAAGCCCTGGGCCCCAAGCGACAAGAAGGAATCCCGTGCCCTGGAGGGAAGGCTCATCTATCATGATGGAAAAGGCAGTGAGCAACAAGCCTGAGCCCCATCTGGCAGGGCTCTTGGGTCGCCTGGCCCCACACACATCCCTGTCCCTCTCACAGTAGGCACCCCACGAGCCTCAGCTCCCCAAATGTGTGTCAACCTTGCAAGGGGGTGCCTTTTTGCTTCCTGATTTGTTCTGTAGGCCTCCCCACATGGGCTGGCGATGGGAAACGCAGCACTGCTCAGTGCGGGTGCCTGGCCTAGTGGGCCTTGGGAATGCTTTCATTGTTCTGGCATCCTGGAGCCTACTGAGGAGGGCAAGGCATTCTAGAGAAATCAGTAAACAGGATCCTGCATGCCAGTGTGGGGGCCTCTGACTACATCTCCAGCTCCCCGTCACCCCAGCTTGTGTGCCTGGCCCCGGAACCCCGAGAGCAGACAGGGGGTCCTCCTCGGGCTCCAAGCACATGTGGGCAGCCCACCCTGTCCCTGCCACCCTTCAAAGTCTTCCAAGCTGGAGCTCCCTGTGGGTCCTAAGCAGTCTTACTACTGAGGAGAAGAGGCGGCCCTGCCCCCTGGGGCAATGAAGGACAAACCCTGCTGCTGCGGTGCCCTGCCTGACCGTGACCATCAGACCCTTTCCTCCCCCTGCAACCTGCCCCACCCGAGTTTTGTTTTCCCATCAGGAAAATGGGCCAGCTAAACAGGAAGACAGGCATGCAATCCCCCAGGCTCCCACGTTCATTCCAGGAGCACCCTTAAAGGAGCCATTGTCAGTCCAGAGCCCTGAGCAGCGAGGGACATGAGCAGCGAGGGACATTCGGAAGGCACGGTGGGGAGGGAAAAGATGGGTTGTCGATGGCTGCAGGCGCCTTAAAAGCTGGTAAAAGGCTTAATCCTGCATAATGATTTACAAAGTGACAAGTAAAATAGATTCACCGTGACAGCTTGAAAAGAGAACCACAGAAATAAAATTACACTCGGGCTCACCCTGTCTCTCTGCAAGCTGTCCCTCCCTTCCCCAAACCAGAAGCTCTTGCGCACACACGTGGACACGCGTGTATGGGTACAAAGGGAGCAGGTGGCCTTGGGACGATGAAGGTGGGAGAGGGACAAAGGAGAGGGCAGGTCTGGCCCCTGTCCTGAAAAAGGCTGGTTGGCTCCCTGTTCCAGGTGTAGCCTGCAGAGGTGATGCTGGCAGCCCTCCAAAGCCAGGGGGTTATCCTCATTTCCAGATGGAGACACGCTAGCCAACACGCCCTGCAGGGGCTCCCCTTCAGGGGGCATGCAGCTGCCCCCCGCAAGGCCCCAGAGGGCCCAGTCCCTCCCATGTCCACCTGACTTCTGTCTGATTCAACACTGCACGAGGTTTCGGGGCCCAGGAAGGGGGTCCGCTGCTTCCCTTAGAAGGAGGCAGGGACTCTAACAGCACTGGGCGACAACTAGCCAAGAGGAAATCAGAGAAGACAGAAAATAGCCTCAGCCAAGTTCATCTCCGAGAAAGGAAAGTAGGCAATGCTCCTGCCCATGGTGCCGGGTTCATGGGTGGCAGTGGGAGGGAAGGGCATCTTGCTTTCTCTGTCAATGGTGCGGTCCTCGATCTGTGTTTACACAAGCACCAAAGTCACATTTGCCTCCAGTGAAGCAGGATTTGGCTCCAGCTACGTGGGGGGAGAATCGTCCAATGTGTTGGGGTTCCAGCCATGGACAACAGAGGTGCTCTCCTTGGTGGCCATGAACTCTGCCAGCTTCTCAGCGTTTTATGGCCACCCGTCCACCTCCCCTGTGAGGCACCGGCCCAGGCACCTGCCAGGCTCTCCAGTCAGAGGCAGGGGCTGGCAACCATGCCCATAGGGTTACTCATCTGTACCAAGAGGCACGGATTTAAAAAGGAAAATTGAAAAGGGGCCAATTGTAGGGAGAGAGCAGATTCCCCTTAGTAGCTGCAGGGCCCAACACAACTTGACTCTTCTGAGCTCCAGAGTCCTCCTGGTTAAAATGGGGATAACACCAGCCACTTCAGAGGACTCTCGTGGCAACTTCAAGACTCCAAAGAGTCGTGCCTGATGCATGTGGGGTTTCCCAAGGACAGGAGCTTCGCCTCAGGTAAGCGTGGAATGAAATGCATCTGCGGGGTACATCTACCTAGAAGCTCGGATTTCAGTCCTAGCTTAGCAAATTCACCATCCTGCGGCCCACCCTCCCCAGGTCCCAGGGGAGGTGGAGAAAAAACTCAACACTGGGAGGGCCAGCAGGCAGGCCCGCCTGAAGACCCCCCATACTTCCCCCCCATACCACCTCGGCTCTGCTTCTGACAAAGCCCAGAAGGGCCAAGTCCCAGGCAAGGTCTGTGGAGACTCCCAAGTGTCCTTCTCTGTCACCCTTGGCCGAACACCTGGCAACTCCCAGCTCTGCCAAAAGCTGTCCCGTGCCTCTAACCGATATGGCACAGGGATGAGTCTAGGCAGGCCTGAACACCCGTGTTTACCCAACAGAAGGGTGTCCCTCCCGCCTGCCCCAGCACCAGGGTAAGCTGGAGCCCATTTGCCCGCAGACTTGCCTGATGCGTGGGCCGTGCATGGAAGGTTCCAGCCCCTGGCCCTGCCCAGGGAGTCTTGCCCAAGAGGTGCTGCGGCCTGGCCAGCCTGTTGCTGCTGAGCCATTTCTCCCAGGAAGCAGAGCTGACTAGGGCAGTGGTGTGGGCACAGTTGACACCCAGGTGGCCTCAGACCCTGGCAGCTCTGAGTAAGACCATCAGGGCTAGGAGATACTCCTGGGAGCCTGGCCCAGCTGAACCACCCATCTGGCTCTAACTGGAGAAAGGGAGGGCAGAAGAAGGGTCCAGGGTTCAGACCATGTACACAGGCCAGCTGTGACTCCAGGGCTGAGATTAATCAATTCTTTCTCAAGAAAGTGTGCAAGTCACTTCTAAGGTACTGCCTAGACTGCAAATATATATAAATACACACACACACACACACACACACATGCATATACATACACATACATACGCATATTTTTTTTTCTCCCCCAAGCCATGAAACCTACCAATTCTATGTAAAGTGGAGCCATCATTTGGTTACTCATTTATTCAGCAAATATTCTGAAATGTCTGCTAGATGTCACGTGTGGTGCTGGGTATAGAGGAGCCACAGCCCACCTATGGCTGGGGTACCCTGCCGGCAGCTACAGTCATGCCAGGTGAGAACTACAACAGTGGTCAAAAAACAGTGCCAGAGGAACTAGGGCAAAGGTGAGGGCCCAGCCCACTTGATCTGGCAGGTGTACAAGGGCTAGCCAAGGCTTGCACCAGGTTTTACAGGATGCCTAGGAGTTCGCCAGGCAGACAGGCAGAGTACAGAATCAGTAAAACACATATAAGTGAAAATTCAGCTGGGGCCAGGGAACATAGGGCCTTGAGGGCCAGGTTGTGGGTGGTAGGGAGTCATGAAGGAGTTTTAGGTAGGGCAGAGAAGGTAACAAGGTTGTAGGTGCCTTTTATTAAGGTCACACTTGGGGCCAAGTAGGGGAGGCTGGAGAAGGAGAAGACAGTTGCATGGGGGGTGGAGAGGATGGGCAGCTTCAGAAACATCTGGAAGGTGCAGTTTGGAGGCTTCAGCTCTTTCCGAGGTACTCCCACAGGCCAGGCTCAGGGCAGGGAGGTGGGGACATGGAAACCCAGTGTCATAGGTTGTAGTTCTGGGGAGGAACCAAGGGAGAGTCCAAGTTTCAGCCAGGGCAGCAGGCCAATGGCAGTCCTACTTCTCATCCTCAGAGTGGCATGATGAGAACGAGAACAAGGCTCCTCTTCCTCAAAATACTTTACCACCATCCACCAGAAATTGGTTTAATAAATGTATAATGTGTGGATTATGTGCAATGGGCATTACCACACGTGGTAGACCCAGCAGATGCCACCAAGCAAGGCCTGGGAAGATGGGGTGTCAGAGGCCCAGGGACCAGGCAGGAAAAGCAGATATAATCCAATACACAAAGGAAAAAACACAGCAAAGCAAAGAACCACCCCAACTGAGTGCTTACTAACCCTCCCGGCCTTTTTGGCATGAGAAATCTCAATAAAATGAGAGGTAGAATTATTTACTATCTACAGTCCCAAAAAGAAAAAGAAGCTGTTCAAACGAGGCAGATAAAGGAAATGCAAAAACATGAGACAGACAGTCCCAGTTTATGAAAGATGGAGATTGGCCAAAAAGTATAGAAAACCAGTTCTGGCCTTAGAGCTTACTAAAAAATTAATTGGAAAAAAAAAAAAAAAAAAGAAAAGAAAAAAGATCCTTTACACTGAGCAAAATTCCAGCAAGTGGACATAGGAGAGTAAAACCGGCATGCTGAGAAAACTGGAACTATCTGAATGGATCAGGATTTCCATTCCATCATTCACCTAAGCATTACTGAACACCTTCTCTGCTCCAGGCCCTCTGGGGATATAGGAATAAGAACCAGTTGGTACCCTCACAGAGGGGACAGTCCAGTGGGGGAGAATGCAGAGGACTGGGGGAGTACAGAGGGAGACAACCTGAAACCACTCCCCCCACCCAAAGGAGGAAGCAAGGACAAACAGGATTGCTGGCGAGGAGGGGCTAGGTGACTCATTATACCACCATCCACACGGTGAAGTCCAAAGTCATGTGGGCAGACGGCAGTCCCGTTTAAGAAAAGTGAGAACTTTTTGAGTAGAGGTGAGATAAACACTTTGATCTTGGGGGCGGGGGGCTGGTGTAGGGAGCCTTGCTCATCTTGGAGGTAAAAATGCTCAAACAGGTTTTCAAAAGGAATACCAGCTAAAAGGGGCCTCCATGCACAGATGTGGAAACTGAGGGCAAAGAGCCAGGGCCTTGACCAGGTCAGGAAGCTGATCCATGGGTGAGATGGGAAATGGGTCTTCTGACCCTGGTCACGGCCCCTCTCCAGGCCCCAATACTGCCCTGGGGGTGTTATTCAGCCTAACAGCAGACACGCCAGGTAGGCGGATGGCCAGGGAAGCCCACTCTAATGGTTCCTGACAATTGGAAGCAGCTCAGACACAGAGGCAGGGGTACTTCTGCGACACAACTCCAGATTCCCATGCTGAAAAGGCTCCGGCTTTCATTTTCTGAAGAAGTCGTTCGCACGGGCATCCCTCTGGCTGAGGCCTATTCCTGCCTCCAGCTGGCAATCCTAACAAGTGTTTTTATTGGGCACAGACTGTCTTCTTCAGTCTCCCCTTCTGGCAGCCCTGGGAGATGAGGACTCCGCACCCACTTTCCAGATGAGCAAGTAGGCCCAGAGAGCCCAGAGGCCCTCTTACCCCAGATCACTCCCATTTGGAGCCTGATGGGGAAGGCCAAGCCACTCTGAAAAAGCCAGGGGGTGAGGGGGGGTGGGGTGGGAAGGGGTTGCTACCAAGCTGAGCAATGAAGTGGAGGGAAAAGACACCTGGCCAGTAGGGACTGCCCACCCACTCCACCCCACCACTGCTGGTGGCCTCTGGCCCTCCCCTCTCCCCGGGACTGCCGGCCCTAACCCTTTGCTGACACCAGAAGGCTGAGTGCACGGCCTCCAGCAGAGGCAAGGCCCATCTGCCAAACACTGGCTCTGGCCACCTTCAAGGTGAGGGAAGGAGACCAGGGGCCGGTGCAGGTTCAGACCAGAGTGAGCTGGCCTGACTTCTCCCTACAACCCACCTTCCTGCTTCCCATGTTGCTGCTCTGGAAGCCAGACTTCCGTCCTGGCGCCTCTGCAGGTCCTAACAATCCCAGGTTAGTTCTTGATTGCTAAAACTCTGGGCTTCTGGAGGTATCTGACTCAGGCAGGTAACTTCTTAGAGGACAGAGAGGAATGAAATCAGGAAACTGAGGCCTGAACAGAACAAAGGGCCTGCCTGTCATTACATGGCAGGAATGGGGGCACAGAAATAGGGGATGTTTGAAACGGCCTTAGAGAGCCAAGCAACCCCCAGGCTCCCATGCTACTGATGGGTCAACTGAGGCCCAGGGATGGGAAGGGACCTACCTACCTAAGGTGACTCTGAATCCATTAAGAACCCCAGAATGGTCATCCTGGATTGATCCCATGGGGCCAAAACAGAGCTGGCCTCTGTGACCCCAACCTCAAAAGTTAGGGAAGTTGCAACACTTCCTTGTTTCCATAGTAACTAGCTACTGCTCCAGGAATATTCTGAAATGTTTTTGTTCCCTCCTCTGTGCCGGCCCCGGGCCAGGCTGTGAGGACACAAAGCGGAAAGAGGGGGTGTGAAGGAAGGCACAGCCCCAGCCCCAGTGGCGGTTGATCCCAGGCAATGGAGTACAGGAGGGAGGGTTTTCAGTGGAGGAAGAAATCCCCAGAGTCCAAGAGTGTCGAGGAAGGGAATTCAGAGGCAACAGCTTCTGAGCTGGGCTCTTAGGGATACACAGGAGTTCGCCAGATAGAATTATGGGGGTGGAAGAATGGACACAGGCCCAGGCCCCAGGGCTTGAGGATGACAGCATGTCAGAAAGCCAGCAGCGTGCAGAGGAGAGGATGCGGAAGTGGAGGAGAGGGATGGAAAAGGTGGCAGACTCGTGGATGAATGGCAAAATGACAAGTGCCACGAGGGTGCCTGGAATTCCTCATCATGCCCCTATTATTAAACCGATGCCCTAAGGCAGTCGCTTACAGCTCCGCTCACGGCTCTACGAGCAGTGGCAGCATAAAAGACCACCACTCAGACCCACGGGACTTGGAGACTGTGGCCAGCTCTCCAGGTGCAGCCCCTCAGTCTGCTTTGTAGGGGTGGCAGGCATTCCCCACCGGCTTCTGGGCATGACCTTGGTCAACCTTCCAATTACATCCAGGATCTGACCTTGTCTCACTACCTCCACTGAACACTCTGGTCTAAGCCACCGGCATCCTTGCCTGCGTCACTAAAAGCCACTCAGCTGGTCTCATTGCTTCCCTTGTCCCTTATAGTCTATATTCGGCTCACTGGCCAGAAGGACCTGCTGGCACATCGGATAGTCTCAGTCCTTCAATTAAAATCCTCCAGTGGCTCCTGAATTACTGAGCATGAAGTCAGAAGCCTTTCTCCTGCTCCAAAAGGCCATCTGCCACCACTCTCTGACCATCTTGCTAACTTCCTCTCCTCTCTTCCTCCCTCTCCCACTCCATTTAGTTACATTGGCCTCTCTGACTTTCTTAGAGCATGTCAAACACATTCCCGCCACAGGGCCTTTGCACATGCTGTTCCCTCTGTCTGGAATGCCCTTCTCCTATATGCTTACGGGGTTCTCTCCCTTCCCTCCTTGAGGTATCTGCTCAAATGTAACCTCTTCAGAGAACCCTTCCCTGATCACTCCATCTAAAGAAGACTGATCTACATCCATCTCCTCATAACACCTTATCCTAATTTGTTTTTCTTCAAAACACTCATTATAGCTCACAATGACATCATACATGAAGTTGTTGACTTACTGTCTGTCTCGCCTGTTACAATGTAAGCAAGGCCTCCGTCAAGTTCACCACTGTATCCCGAGGGCCTGGAATGGTGCCTGGCATGTAGTAGGTGTTCAACAAACTTGGTGAATGAATAACTAATCTTTCTTGGGGAGCTAGGCAAGGGGAGATACAGAAGAACCCCAGACTCTGCTCAGAACACTGGGGGCTCCAGAAGAGCCAGGAAACCTTGTCCTCAGACTGGCACAAGGACCCACAGGCAGGAAACTTGTGCTGCCCTCCAGTGCACTGGCTCCCCAGATCTGACAGGGAAGCAGGGCCTGGCCTGAGGGTCTGGAAGAGCCCTGCAGAGATGGCCCTGCAGTCGCTATTCATTACCAGTGTCCCTAGTCCATACACTCCGGGCCTAGGCAGCCTCAGGAATCAGGGAGGCAAGAGATAGAAGAGCCCAGGCTGACAGCGGGGAAAGAGCCAGTATCTTGGTGGTTGTGCGGCTAGCTTCCTTCCCTCTCGGAGCTTCAGTTCCCTAAATCTGAGAAATGGGGACGAGAAGAGGATGAACTAAGTTGGTTGCCCAGGTCCCTGCTGTTCCAACAGTCTGATCATTTTTAGGTTTTCAGAGTCATGGGAGGGGTCACACCAGGTTGAAACTAGGGCCACAAATTCAAGCTGTGGTCCCAGATGGGGTCACATCTTGCAGCCAGCTGGGTCAGATACCTAGGTGAGGGGTCTCAGGAGGGCTTCTGGAGACTCTATTTCCACCCAAGGTGACAGCAGGCAGGGTGCAGGCAGCCCTGTCTAGGCCAGGAAGTAAAGGGGAGTGCCCCCTCACAGGGCAGTTGCGCCAGGGATGTGGGGGCAAGCTGGGGGAGCCAGCTGCCTCATGGAGACCCCAGGGAACACTGCCTTCCCCCAGGGCCAGCGGTTCTGGTGGCCACAGCCAGAGGCATAAGGTCCAGGAGCTTTTGTGAGATAAAGATGGTAAGTCCCAGACAAGCGAGATGCCACTGTCACAGCCACAAAGGGACCTCCACCCCGTGTCTCCCTAGCAAAAAGTTTCTGTCAAGTGACAAGGGTGGAGGGAGACCAGACACTAGCGGATGGGCAGGACGCTTGGGTTTTTGCTTCAGCTCTGCCACGAACTTGCCCTGTGACCTTGGGGAGCCCTCTGTCCCCTCTGGGGTCAGACTCGGTGGCTAAATGAGAGGGTTGGCCTGGATGATGTCCAAGGCCTTTCTGGGCTGACATTATCACCACCACACGTGGTACTAAAACATCACGCTCCCTGACGCGGTGACACAGTACAGCACGCAGAGTGCTGGCCCTCCCCTTGGACTCTTGCGACAGCCCTTGGGGGAGATCGACAGCCCCCCACACCCCCGAGAGACTGTTGGAAGGAGGCAGTGCCAGACATTGTGAGTCCAAATCCAACGCCCTCCACAGACACCCCAGGTCTCTGGGGCCAGAGGACATGTAAGCAGAATGTTCCCTGTAAGAAGCAGAAGCAGAGCTGGGCAGACAGGGGCTCAGTTAGGAGAAGGGAGAAGCTGAAAGGGGAGGGGGCACTACTCATAGCCGACCCCCACCCTCCAACCCCTGGCTACCCTCCCAGTCCCCATCTGCTGGGAGAGGCTAGGCAGACAGACACCTTTCTCAAACCATGTGGCATGTCTGACCCTGCTTGAAGAGCTGACACCAGGCCACCTTCTTTCCCTCAGACCCCACGGAGCCGTGGTTGGGACCTCCCCAGCCTACTTCCGTGTCTCATGACCTGGGTTAGACCATTTCCAGGTCAAGCTGTGAGATCTCAAAGCAGCCCAGGCTCTTGAACAGACCCAGAAATAAGGAGGAGGCCCAGGGAATAGAAGGCTACCTCTTCCAGGAAGCCCACTTTGCCCACTCTAGCCTTGCACTCAGCCTGGAGAGGAGAAATCTCTGATGCAGGGTATGGAAGGGGGCTCACAAGAACCATATTCACCACATGCTGCATCGTCCCGAGAGGAGCGCTAGGTCCTGGGAGGAAGCAGCCTAGGTGAGCTCCCTACATGGAGCTTTCTAGGTGAAGGGAGCTGCTGGGAGGGGAGAAGCAGCCTGTCCCCAGAGGCATGCAAGTCGACACCAGAAGGTACTCTGTGGGGATGTCGTGAAGGGGGCACAAGTCATCTGGGTAACAGGCATCAGAGGAGGTGGCTGCCGAGCTCCCTGCAGTCTTGAGAATTAAAGGTCCCCGAGTACCAGGAACGTTGGCATCAGGAGCCCTGTCGGGACAGGCGGAGGAGGTGATCACACGACCCGGCTGCCTCCAGGGAGCTGGCTGGAAGGGGAGCCAGCCATCAGGTAGGATGCTCGGAGAACTCTGGGACCCTCAAAGATTCCACACCCCAAAGCGGCTCCACTGCCCCTGGAGGGATCAGCCCTGAAGCTGAAGCTCGAGTTAAACTGCCGGCCTCAACCCAAGCTACGTTGGCAGGATCAGAACGCCGTCCTTCTGCAGAAAATCAACCCATACTGAACTCACAGCTTCGGGGAAGTTCCCTTTGCAGCCATGGCCCCATGGCCAGACACCAGGCAAAATATCACACCTGGGGTGTCCTTTTTTCTTTCGGGATCAGAAGCACTCAGGGGTCCTGGAGCTCAGGGGGCACTGAGCAAACCGGGTACAGAGGTGGAAGGCCGAGGAGGCCTCCCCTCACTCTGGCCCCCGACCTGCTCACGGCAGTTACAGAGCCCACTCCTGAGGACCCCAGAAAGTCAAGAATATGAGGGCTATGAGCCAGGGAGGCAGTCATCCATGGTGGGCTTGCCAGCATGGGAGCTCCCCCAGCTCAGATCCCTCCCCAGGGCCTCAGGCTGCCTCTTGCCGCTAACAGCAGAAGGGTTCACGAAGAATTCATACCAGCCAGGCATCCTGAGTGTAGACAGTGCTCCTCTGTATGTAAATACCAGTGAGCCCCACAGCCCTAGAAGAGGAAATATGAACCCAAGAGAGCAGGATAAACAGGCAGTGCAGACAGCAGTGTGGGGGACTGCTCTCCCAAGCCAGAGGACATAAGCCCTAAACCAGACCTGCCCAGCCTTCCTAGAAGATGTAGCAGGTGGGGACTTCCTCCCTTCACTTAGTCCCTAGCTCGCTGGGGACCATGACTGTGGAAGCTCTGGTACACATCTCTGGGGCACCTGCAGAGGACAAGACCAGACGGTTCCAGCAGTGCACTCAGCCAGCACAGGAGGCCATCCCTTGGGCCCCCTCCTCACCCCCCAGCCCCCGTACCAGGTCCTGTGTCCTAGGGGACTGCCACTGATAGTGACCTTAGTCAGGTCCCTTGTCCTCCCTTGGCCTTGATGCCCTCCCCAGGACGATGTCAGGCTGGATCAGAAGCAGGAGTTGTGAACACAGATGCCTCCATGGCGAGCGTGGTGACTCCAGTGAGTCGCAACAGAAGAGTCTGCGGGCAGGAGGTGGGGCAAGACGGCACAGCAGTCCTGTTCCACTCAGGGGCTAGGGCAATTTTAGACCCCTGGATGAAGGTCATGGTTCTTACACTGCTCTCGGGTGTCCAAACTGATTAAAGAATAGGAATAAAGCTGTGGATCATCTCTCTGGACAAACTTGGACTTGCAAAAGTATGCATGTGGGGGCAGGGGTGTGTGGCCCTGGCAGGGTGAGCACGAGGCTCTTCCTGCTCTGATAGCTGCTCTGTCTTCGAGGCTCATCTCTAGGGACATGGCAGAGGTCCCACCCCTCTGCCAAGCTGGCCTGGCTTTTGGGACTGCCCAGCCACAGACAGATTTGTGGTCTCGTAACAATAAAAGAAGAGGAGGCCAGAGAGTGAGACAGAAGACTGTGGGTTTAAGGGGTAGAAGTCAGAGGGCACTGCCAAGAAAGCTGGCGGGAGGGGCGGGCGGCGCTCAGCAGAGGCAGCAGGGGCAGGGGCAGGGGACAGGGGACTCTGTCCATGTGAAAGCTGCCCTCGACTTCCCCACTGTGCACAGCCCCTCTGGGAAGGTGGTTCTTGGACAGGGAAACCAACCAGGGGACCAAGTCATCAATGCCAGAGCAGGAAGGGACCACAGGGGGTATCTTCAACAGCTATTTGCATAAAAAAGGAAGGTGGGAGGAGGGTCTCCTCTTTTGGGCACCACTGAGTGAGGCAAAGGGCTGGCAGGGTCCCTGGGGGGAAGGAGGCTGTGCTCTGCTGTCCTTCCTCTGGCGGACTGTGGTTCCTGACAACCCACTCTGGGAAACCCTGATGTGGTCTCAACTCTCGATTTTCAGGTGAGGAAACTAAGGCCCAGAAGGGTCGGTCATTGGCCTGAGGTCCCACAACCCATTACGTGGTTGACAAGGCCCAGTCTTTCATGCTCTCCTTTTCTCCATGTGGGAAGAGCCCAGGAAGGAAGTGGTATCCTCCATTTGGCTTCGCCTTACAGGGGAAGAAAGAGAGGTTTGCAGGGAGGAACCCAGATGTAAATCTCCACCTTGGAACATGCTGGCAAGGGGAACAGACCTCCCTGGTAGGGTGAATTGAAAGGAACTTGATTAAATGTTACGGAGGGCCTCCTAGAGATCACCTGCTGGCCCTTGCTGCTACAGAGGGGAGACTGTAGAGAATGGCAGAAGGAGGCTGAGGGTCAGGAAGTCTGGATGCCAGGTCCAGCCATGCTTGGCCCTGAGGTACCAGGGGACCTTGAGCAACCCACCTGACCTGAGTCTCCTGTGTAAGTTTGAGGACCTGTTTCTTGAGCATTTACTATGTGTCAGGTGCTGTAGGAGCTCCATTTTCACAGCCTGGGGGATGGTGAAATGAAACTTTTTAAACCATGAAGAAGTGTGTGTTGCAGACATGGAGACGGGAGTTGGAGAAGTTTAACAGAACCTGCCCCAAGTCACAGGACCAGGAAGAGTGGAGCTGAGAAATGAACGCCAGGCAGTCTAAGCAGAGCCTCAAACAAAGTAGTAGCCTGAGAAGTACTGGCTGTTGGATGTTTCTGGTAGACGCTGGGAAGTTGTTTTAAAGCTGTAAACAACAGCAGGAGCACCAAAACATGATAGCAATAGAAAATTCCACCTCTGTCCACCCGCAGACAACTCAGCCTCCCTGGTGCAGGGGAGCCAAGTTGCTGTGGGACCTGTAGCCGGTCCCTCTACCTCTCTGGGCTTTGGGTCTCTTCAACTGCCAGATGAGAAGGCTGGAAAGTCCTCCCCACTTGCAAATGCCAAGTGAGGGATTCTGAACCCTTCCCAGAGGACTCCCTGCCCCATCTGTCCCTCAGCCACAGGGCTGGCTGGTCATGGCCAAGGGCCAGGTTTCCCAGCTTTGGTCTATCACGGGGCAGGGTGGGGGTTTAGGTAAGGGCCTGTGGACAGGGTGAGGTCCAGGCCCTCAGCATCTTCTCCCTTGTCCTAAGCCTGCTGGCTCTTCCTCATTTGCTCTCACCTGGGCCTGACGCATGTGATTCCCAGGGCTGGCCAAGGGGGCTCCTTGCCTGCTTCTCCATACGCAGAGGAAATGTTAGCAGGAAAAGGCTGTGGGCCATTAGCCCTTGAAGGACAAAAGTCAGCACTAGGATGTCTGGGTGGAGGTAGGGGACAGGCAAAGGAAGCCACCCATCTTCTCGTACTAAGCAGGCTTTGGGCAGATAAGAAACTTTATATCCTCCAAGAAGGTTTTTATTTTACTTCCCTCCAATCTACAATGCAACTAACCCACAATTACCTTTTAAGAAACACATTGCTAGATGGAGTGCTAATGCCTGTCCCCTCCCAGATGTGTAGGATCAGGGAGTACTTCTGAAAAGCCCCATGCTTATTCCTCACCCCGAGAGCTCAGAAATGTACCCCATCCTCCCCAGGCTCGTCTGGTCCTTCCCAGTGAAAGATGGAAGCGCATTTACCCATGAGCTCCAAAGCGTAGCTAACGGGGCTGTGCCCGGCCAACAGTAGATGCTCAATAAATGTTTAATGAGCTAATGGGCTGGACATACAGGGTTCCAGGCCTGGCTGTGTCACTAATTCACTGCTGCCCTTAGATACGGCTGATTCTTTCTTTCCAGACCTGGGTTTCCTGGGTTAGGAAAGGAAGGGTCAGACCAGGTGAGCCCTACCGCCCCTCAGCTCTGTACTATGTGCTCGGAGTCAGGGAGCGTCCAGAGTGGAAGGAAGTTTTGAACCTCTCTCCCTGCTGCTCTAGGGCCACGTGGAGGACAGGATGGGACTGCTTGGTGGGAACTTCCCCAACAGGGGTTTTGAAGGTATCACAGCCACCCCACCCCTTCTCCCATAAGCACCAACCTCTGAGTGGATGACTGAAGTTTTGGGAAATGCGGATGGGAGTAGGGCAGGAGAGAGCATAGGGACAGGGTGCAAGTTTCATTTAAACCAGACACCAAAAGAATAATTTTGGGAGAGCCTTTGAAAGTACAAAGAAACTGTCTTCTAATACACACACACACCCCATCAGAATAGCTGTGCCATTTTCTGGCAAAGCACTCATCCGCATTGACTTGGACCCTCTAGGAGATCAAGAATCTGGGACAGGGGAGGAAGAGAAAAAGCCCCCCATGTCTGAGAGCCCTAGGAGAGATGGGCCTGAGTCCTCAGCAGCAACCTGGGCCAGCACAGGTGACATCGTGTGTGTGAGGGCGTATAGATCCATACATATGTATGTATGGGGGGGGTGGTAATGCCAACTAGGGAGCAGGCTTTGGGACAAATGAAGCACCCCTAGCCCCAATCTTTGGGGTAGACTTCTCTGTAGGGTTCACAAGTCCTATACAATTCTAGACCTGCCCTGAAGTCTCCAGGGACAAAGATCTGGGTCTGCAAGACCCAGACACCCTGCCCCTACCAGCCACTGAGGGCCGGGGCCACTCCTTGCCCCCTGCAGAATACTGTGACCCCCTCTATACAGTGAAGGGTTGAAGTCGGATGATCCTAAGGGCCATGCCTGCTCCCACAGTTCGCGGTACCAAGGCTCTAAAGAAAAGTGCAACACCTACCACCACTCAGGCCCCCACCCTAGAGAACTGGAAAAGGAGTCCCATGTCCCCAGATGGCTGTCTAAGGCTGGGGCTGGGGCAGAGCGGAGTCCCCACACCGTCTGTCTTCAACAGCCTGCCACGGCTGAAACCTTCAAGTGGTTACAATTACAGCCGGGCTAACAGGATTAGGGGAGCATTGAAATCTAAGAAATCTAATTAGCTCAGACACCCCGGCCTCCCCCAGCATGATCCTGCAGTAACCCCGGCAGCTGGGCCTGACAGGCGGGCCCCAGGGCCCTCCTGGGCTGCAGTCATTACCTGTGCAGGTGTGCCAGGCTGGGCCAGGCTTCCTGGGGAGGTACAAGCTCAGCCTGCGAGGCTGCATCCTGCTTTGTACCCCTCCAGCGACGGCCTTGTCCTGTTGTGGTCCTCAGCTGAGCTCCAAGCACCAGGGACATGGGCAGCAGGAGGGCTGCATCTGGGGATAGGAGGGACCCAAGAGCGCCCACAGGGCGGCCACCCCACTAGCCCGAGGACTGACTCAGCCAGAGGAGGGGCAGGCTGAGTCAATGCCTGTATCTATAGAAACCATCACAGTCCAAGGAAGAGCCTTGGGCCGCACAAAGACCTGGGGCCTGGAAACATCTCCTCTTCCTGCTCTAGGGTCAGGGAGGGGGTTGGAGACCCACGCACAGACACATGTGCCCTAGCAGTCACAGCAGCATCTGGGGCTCAGAGCAAGCTCGACTTTAAGACACTTTGCCAAAAGAAAGGGGCATGGCTGCAAGGGGCGGGGGGCAGGTACAGGTAAGCCCATGTGGGACCCTTCCTGTTTCTGGCTCTTCCCCCCTTAACCTCAGTTCCCAGGTCTCCATCCCGCGGGGTCCACACCGACTTCTGCACCCGTGCTTGGTGGACTGGGAGGGTGGCTGCAGTGTCCTATCTCTGGGGCCTGGGGCTGAGTCCTGGCTGAGCTCCAGGTCATCTTACCTCTCTGAAACTTGATTTTCTTGTCTGTTAAGTGGGGGTAATTCCAAATCGCAGCTAGCTTCCACTGTTGTTGCTGGAGTGCTGTAAATTTGGAGAGTGCTTCTAAATCCTCCAAGTGCCATACACAAAGGCAAGGGCCCGTGGTTATTCCTGTCATGCGCCCCATGGCAGGGAGCCAGCTCATAGTGGTTAATTATTTATTTGGACTGATCTTCCTGCCCTTACTGGCTGCAAGCTCCTAAGGAACAGGAACTGTCTTACACATTCTGGGTGTCTCACAGGCCATGATCCTCACAACAGTGGACTCTTAGGAATTATCTGTGGCACCAACGCTGGGCCCCTGACCCGACCCCACTCCCATCACTTAGCTCCTTCCTTCTCCTCATACGCAATCCAAGGAGAGAAAAGTATCAAGAGGCAGACCAGGCCTATACACTGACAGATCAAACTGAGTCCCTCAGTCGGACCCTTTCTCACTCCCGGCAGCTCCTTTCCAATAACAGTTGAAAGTAGCCGTTAGTAGGATCTGCTTGAGCACTAGTCTTCAATCTGTGATCGTTCAAGAAAGGATGAGTCTGTGATCTGGTGGACCCGCCAACACCTCAAGCCCAGAGTGAGGGTCAGGAAGAGATGATTTCCAGAAAGCATGCCATGCAATAGAGCACACTGACAGAGCTGTCCACTGAAGGCAGAAGCTGCTTGGAGTGGTGAGCACCCTGTGACAGGGGGCATGCAAGCCAAAACTGGATATAAGCTGCCAAGGAAGTAGGCTTGGGGAAGCAGCTTCTTGGAAAATGCTACTAACTCCCCTAAGGAAACACCTTTGTGCTCCATTCTGCACCTAGAGCCCACCAGGCCTTCAGAGGACACGGGCCAAGGGCTCCACTACTCACATCTGCCTCATCCCCACAGCCGAGTGGGATCAGGGTTGTTCTGCCTTTGGACCCATTTTAAAGATTAGGAGGCTGAGTCCCAGGGTGAATCCACTGGCCTAAGGGAGCCAGCCTCTTGACACTCCTCCACCATCTCCTCAAGCACTGGGAAAACCCCAAAATCAACGAAGGGTTTCCTGGAGTCTTACCAGAGCCTGCGCGTGGGACTGATTTACTCAGCCTCTCTTGATCCTCCCTGAGGACAAGGCCCAACCTCAAAATCACCCCTAGAGTTTACAGCCTAGGCAAGCCCTGCCTCCCTCCCCTCACTTTGTCAGAGGCCCTAGGGACAAAGAGCTTCCCCTCAGAGGGCGTGGACAGAGGCCACTGTGTCCTGCTGAGAGGTCAGAGCAGTCACCAGGCAAGGCTGCAGCGGGGTCCGGAGTAATTACTGCAGCCTGGCCTTTGTTGTCCACACAAAACCCGAGGAACCTCATAAAGATGAGGCTGTGATAGGAGCCCGGCAGAAGCCCTCGGGAGCAAAGTTATGAATGAAAACGTATGGGACCCAGTCACAACCTGGCAGGCCTCGCTTCCTGGTTCCATGACAGAGTGCCCAGAGAAGCTTCCGGAAATTAACTTGTTGGTGCCCAAATTTCTTACTGCGATGCTTCACCCTGAGGTGAGGGTCATGGCTGCTTGTTTGGACACTAGCCAGGGCCTGAGAACTCCGTATCCGTGGCGTCACACATGGGTACTCTTGAGACAGGATTCTCAGGACACGGTAGGCCTCAGAGTGCCTTCCTTCCTTATCTACCCCCCATCTCTGTCAATCAGGGGAAAAAGTGAAGAGTGCAGCTCTTCTCAGAGGGAGCCTTCCCTAGGCGATTTTCCAGGATGAGTCGCCAGCGGGCACCTGTCCTATATGGGGGCACACCTCTGGGGGCCAAGTACGAAAAGAGTGTTGTGTTACTGTTGTGAGGGGAGTGTGTGTGTGTGTGTGTGTGTGTGTGTGAGAGAGAGAGAGAACCTGTGGTTCTGTGGTTAAACCCCTCAGTCTCTGGCCGTGAAAGGAACGAGGATCCTCCTCTCTTCTTTCCTTAGGAGGAAAAAGGGACATACTGTCCCCAACCAAGAAGCCAGACATCCCTTCTTTGCAAAGACAGGGTTAGTTATCAAAGCTTCCCAGAAGTCAGGCAATTTCTCGTTCCCAACTCTTCTCTGTGAGCCATATCCCAAATGCCTCAAAACCCCAATCCAAAAACGATTTAAAACTCTTGAAAACTCCCTACTTCTGAGCGCCCCCCCAGCCCCCACCCCCTCAGCTCCAGTCCCTGCCACCAACTCTCCAAAGTCTAAGGTTTTTAGATTTACATGTGAAAACAGCGTTTCATAACCTCGTGACTTGGGACAAGGAGATGCTTCTGTCCTTTTGGGAAAAACAAAACCCAACCGAAATCATAAAACTTAGAAGAAAACACCATCTCCCTCCAGATGCATTCCCTTGGCCCCAAAGTCACACGTGCTCTGTGGCAGATAGGGCTTTCAATGTGTCTTTTGTCTGATGCTGGTGTTTCAACATCCTCAACTTGATGAGAAAAAGGTCAGCACAAGGCTTGGGGCATTCACAAACCACACCACCGGGGCCAGGCAGTGGGGAAGCAAGGGGCCAGGAATTCCCCCCAACCACCACCCCACCCCAACTTCTGCTCTGGATCTCCTCAAAAAGCAGCCAGGACAGAAAAAGCTAGGTGCTCGCCCCCTGGTCTAAACTTCCCTGATATCTTGCAAACAACTTTTAAACTCCCGGGACCATACCAACACTAGCGAAGTCAAGTCCGAATTCAACGCCAGCCAAGCTGCCCATTGTCCAACCACAGCGCCTGCCTCTTTACCTCTACCTTCAGAAAAACAATAATAAGCAAACGCAGGCACCTCTGGGAACAGCCTCTGGCCTCCTGCCCTGCCCTGTGTAACCAGCCTGTCCTCACACCCATAGGAGAGGAGGAGACAGCGCCGGTTAACCCTCTGGTCTACCAGGCTCTGTTCCCGGGTTGCAGCAGGGAGACAAACTGTTGCTCAAGAAAATCCTCCAGAAAACCCTTGGAACCAGGAGGCAGCTCCCTGCGGCTTCTGCCCAGCTCCGAGCCCAGGGCTTCCACAGTCAGCTTCTCACTGCCCTTTTAAATCTGCAGGGTTGGGCTCTACTCTTCCCATGCCCGGGGCTGTCCACCCAGGGGGCTCCAAACGGCCACGGCAGAGCCGGGAGGAGGAAAAGACTGGCCGAGCAGTGCCCTCACCCTGCCAGCCCGGCCGCCAGCTTCTTGGGGGACCTCTGAGAGAACATTTGTTTGGGCTGCCAAGTTAAATCTTCCTCCCTCATGTCAAGGCATTGGAAAAGCAGTCAGGGGAGAGGAGAAGGGGGAGAGTGGGGAAGGAGCAGCGGGAGGGAGGAAGGGAGGGAGAGAGAGGCAGGCAGGCAGGCAGGCAGCTCTCAGAGCCCCAGTTACTCTGGCACTATCCAAGGAAGCAGCCCGCGGCTCCGGAGCAGGAGCAGCCTGAACTCGGGACACCCAAGGAGGGGCCGAGCCTCCAGGCCTCCAGGGTCAGGCGCAGGGTGTCAGTCGCTCAGTGCCCCAGCCTCAGGAGAGGCCCTCGCTCTGTGCCCAGCTAGAGGGGCCAGGTGGGAAGGGAAAGCAGAGGAAGAAAAAGTTTGCGGCAGGTAGAGGGGTAAGGGCTGGGCGGCCCCGCTGTCGGGCTGTCCCCCAGGGAGGGGTGGGGGGCCCGGGCCAGCTGCCCTGGCCCGCTCCCGCCAGCCCGCCCTCCTGCCCGGGTTGTTTACATTCCTGGAGTGTCTTTTAAACCCAGGGCTGAGGCTGACTCTCGGCCTTCTCCGGCGGCTCCGGGGCAGTCTCCCGTGAAAATCTGCTGGCGCACAATGGCCGGGAAGGCGGCCGCCCCTCGCCCGCGCCCCCGCTGCTCCGGGGCGGGGAGCCTGCCCTCCGCACCGCGCCCTCTCCCCGCCCGCCTGGCTTCCTGGACAGATGTCCCCGGCGAGGGGGCGACGCGCGCCCGCTGCCCGCGCCCCAGACGCCGAGGCCGCGCTCCCCACTGTTCTCTCCCCAGCCCAGACGCCAGGAATGTGAAACAAGCTTCCAGAGCCCGCCCCCCCACCCCAGCTCCGGCCCCGGCCCGGCCCCCCAACCTCCGCCCCGGCCGGCCTCCCACTCCCCCGGGGCAGCCGCCGCCGCCGCCGGAGACTGAGAGGAAGAAAGAACACGGAGAAATTACTTTCGTATTTGCAACGCGCGCGCGCACACACACGCACATCTTCCCTCTGGGCTCCCCTTCTGGCCGGGGCAGCCCCGTCCGGGCGACGGCCTTAAGGCCCCTCGGGCTTCTCAGGACCTACGCGAAGCCCCAAACACACACCCCTTCGCGTTCCCCGCTAGTACCGTGCGCCGCGTCTCCCCGGGCAATTCACACACGAACAACTTAACCGCGCCTCCACCTCCCATTTACAAAAGTGTGTGTTTTGCCTGGAAATTCAGATGCACAACTTAGCACCACTACCCCTTGCCACCCCGAAATCCAGCGCCGTCTCCGGCGATTCTCCTACACACAGGCGCACAACTTCGCGTCTCCCCGAAGGTGGTGAAGGAGACCGAGGTGGTCCTACCCGGGTCCTTCCCTCCCTGCCCGAATCCCGCTCCTGCCCGGGCGTTCAGAACGAGGGCTGGAGGCGCACCGGCAGGAGGCGGGCACAGGGTCCGCGCGCACACAACCTTACTCACGCCCCGCACACCCGAAGATCCTCGGCCCCTGCGCGCAGCCCAAGCCGGCTCCGCGCAGCCGGGCGTTCGCCGGTCGCCTGGGCCTCGTCCCCGGGCCGCCGAGGGGAGCGCAGTGGAGCTCGGCCGCCGGCCGCTCGCCCGGCTTGCCTGGCCCCGGCAGACCCTTCAAGGGATAAGCCCTCAGCGCCCAGCGCCCCACGCTCGCACCCCAAGAGTCCGCGGGGAGCGAGAGGAAGGCCCGGGGCAAGTGGGCGCCCGGGTCTGGACCCAAACTTACCCAGCGCTGCGAGCGCCGCTGCCGCCGCTGGAGGACGCGCCGCTGCCGCCGCGGCCGCTGCCGGGCAGGCCCGGCTCGGGCCGGGAGGAGCGCTACGAGGGCGCCGAGAACGGCTCCGCTTCGGCTCCTGCTCCGCGCCGACCGGGGCTGGGGTCACCGCGCTGCGCCGGCGCTGCTCGCTTGCTCCGCCGCCGGGTCGCTGCTCGCCCGCCCGCCGCCCGGTCGCCTGCTCTCCCGGGCGCCCGCCGCCGCTCGCTTTTTTAATGTCCACAGACAGTGAAAAGGAACTCGGCGTTAGGGGGTGAGTAAGTGAATCAACTCGCCCGGAGCCGAGCAAGTTGAAGTGTCAGATTACATTGGCTATTCTATTTCCAAAGGGCCCCGCGCCGCCGGCCGCCCGCAAAAGCAGGTACGGAACCACGGACGGAACGGAGCTACGCGGCACCGCCGCCGCCGCCGCCAGCGCTCGGCTCCGCTCGGCTCGCGCTCTCAGCGCTCTCGCCGTTCACTCTACCTCTTTCCTTTTCGCCTCTTTCTCTCCCTCGCCTTTCCTGTCCCTTCTTTTGCTTTTTCTTCCCCGCTCCTTAGTCCCGGCCCTCTCCAAGCTTTCCCCCCTCTGTGGCTCGGAAGAGCTTCGCGCGCCCCCCCCCCCCCCAGCCCCGTCACTCACCTCCCTTTTCTCTCCCCCTTCTTCCACTTCTCCCTTCCCGCCCCCACCTCCCCGCTCCTGCAAGTTTAGAGTAGGAGAGAAATGCTGAGCCTGGGAAGGGACCACATTGGGGAGGGGGGGAACCACCCGGCACCCACGGTACCCCCTTGGTTCGCGCGCCCGGGACTAGCGTGCACTTGGGGCTGTGAACGCTGTCAGGTAACCTATTTGGGGGTAATCTAGTTGCTAGCAAGGATTGCCCAAGCGTTCCCCTGGAGGTGACTTTTGGGGTTGTTCCGAAAGCCCAGGGACTGACAGGTGGGGAGAGTAGAGGAACCCCCCCAACACACCACAAACACCGTCACCACCAAGGGCGACGTTGGGGGAGGTTGGAGCGCGGTGTCCCCGACAACCGGGATGGACCCGGACGCAAGGTCTGACCCTGGCACCCTGCGCGATCCAGAGGCCGGCGGGTCCCCGAGGACCGTCGAGTGCGCCCAAGGCCCAGTGCACGTGGGTGGGATGGGGGCGCCGGGACCCAGGCCCAGTTCTACGTTCCGGACTGCGCACTGCCCCAAGGGCCACGGAGAGGGATGGCACTCACAAGGTGCAGCGGGGTGCACCCACTCGCGGGGTTCCCCTTGCGGAGCCACCCACGAGAGCATTTAAGTGCGCACCCACCTTGGCTGACGTCCACTGCCACTCACACGGAAACTCCTACACAAACAGCACACATAGTCGCGCCCACACTCAGTTTTACAAACACACTTCCACACGTCCGCACACACAAACACGCACATACGTACACTTTCCCTCACAAATGTACCCGTGCATACGGCCATAGCCACCGCATTTACACATACGCAACTGCACGCAGACACACACATCGCCGTACAACCAAATACACTCCAAAAAAAAAAAAAAAAAAAAAAATTCCCCCGTGCATGAAATCCTTAAGCTCACGTACACACACAAACCCATATCCTCCTCCCACTCCCTCTTTCACACCCAGAACCACCCCCCATCACCGCTTGTGATTTGCGGCAACCCTCAGTCCCAAATCATAATCGGCGCCCGCGCGGCGCGGGTTGGACACACACACTCGCGCGCACGCAAGCACTCTCCTCCCTGCACAGGCGGGGGAGGCTTCGGCCGGCTCCCGCTTCGGATTCCAGGTGTGGCGGTGACTCCGCGCTCCGTGTTTTGCAGCCTGCCGCGGTGTCGGAGGCGAGGCGAGGAAGGGAGCTGGAATAACAAAGGCAAGTTGGGGAGAGCGCAAGGGGGCGCAGCCCGGGCAGGGCCGCGGGGGGAGCCCTGCATTGCCTGGGCTTTGCAGGCTGCGAGGGTCTCGGGCGCCAGGAGCCGGAGGTGGGGGGGTGGGGGGTGGTGAGGGTCGAGGGGCGGGGCCGCGGCGTGACGTCAGAGAACAATGACACCGCCGGGGGCGGGTACCCGGAGGCAGCACGGGCGGGGGTCTCCCGCGGGAACTGAGACTAGCGGAAGATGTCCAGGACAGGCGAGGGCCATTGCCTGATTGACGAGGCCCGCCTGGGAGCGCGGACGTGCCACGCAGACTCGAGGATCGTCCAGGCCTCCTGGGCAGTGATCAGCGCCGACCCTGGGCCAGCGTGAGGAGCAGGCCAGAGTACCCTCCCCCCTCACCCTATTTAAAAACATCCTTCAGTGGGCATCTCTGACCTCGGCTTGAACTCCTTCAGGGCCGGCTAGATCACTCCTTCCACCACCGAGGGAAAGGAAGCAAAATGAATTTGCCAGCCCTGAATTCATTCTCAAGGCTTCGCTAGTCTGACAGCCCGTGAACACAGCTTGGATTCCTGAGGGCTTAGAGGGCGGCAGCTGAGGTCCACAGGGGCCTGGGAGGGGATGCCAGGAACCTGCTTGATACTCCCAGGAGAAATTCTGCCGCCCGGAGGCCAGTAGGTGCACGGGAAGGCGCTCCTTTCCTTTCCGGGGCCTCAGTCTTTAGACCTGTCACATGGACTGTTACCAAGCTGCCGTTTCTGCACAGGTGGCAGATAGTGTACCCCTGGGGAAGGTGGATGGGATGAGAACCTTCCAGACCTCTCAGGACACCAGAGGAGCATGGTACAGTACATTCCTGTGGGAGTACATTCCTGAGCCCCTCCCCCTCAGCCTCTGGGCGGCCCAGGACCCTAAGTCGGGACATGGGGGTAGCTCCAGAACCCCCTAAAAGCCTGACCTAGGGCTGGAAGGTGTAATTCAGCTGGCTGAGTGGTGGCTGGAGCCACAACTGCTCCCTCTGGGAAATCTATAGCATCGCAATAGCCAGAAAGCTCCCAGCCCCCCACACCACCCCAGGTCCAAAACCTCAGGATGTGGAGATTCCGGGTTTAAGAGCCTGGAGGGCAAGAATCCAGCCTCAGCCAAGACCTAGATGGGTCAGGATGGGTCAGGATGCTCTCCTTTCATCATTTCTGTCCAAATTCCTCACCAAGTGAAAAGGGTTCCCCACCTCCAGGAAATGGGGAATGGAGACAGCCTTGGGGATGATCACTTGTGTTCAAAACTCTTGTCCAGAAAATCCCCCCGCCCACTAACTTACATCTGAAAATTAGCATGCTACTGCAGAGAGCAGAGGAGCCAAGCCCAGGATACAAAGAAGGCTTGAGCGAATGGTAACTTCAGCTCTTCCTAGCTGGGCAAGCATGATAAGATGGCAGCAAGTCTGAGATACCTTACCTGGGCTCTGGGTCTGCCCAGGCATCCCAGGGATCCTGGCCTCCAGTCCTTGGGACTCAGGCCTTTGCTGTCTCTATTCATCCTTCAGAGAAATAACAAGGCTGACTGGATCCCTGTGGAGTCTTGGAAGAAGTTATGACTTATTTAGTACCTACTGTGTGCTGGGTACTATGGTAAGGGCCTCTTAGCATGAGCGTATTGAATTCTCATACTGCCTTGAGTTAGATGCTCTATTACCATCTCCCCTTCAGAGCAAACTACACTTGGAGTCCCTTGGTCAATCAGGATTCAAACTCAGGCTCTCATTAACAATGTTTCCTGTTGACATCTTAGCCCTGTTCTGCCTCCTCATCCATAGACTCTCTGTGTGGTCCCGGACAAGTTGCTAGCCCTCTCTGGGCTTCTTTAAACCAAGGGTCAGGTCTCATGGCAGTGGCCGGGCCTCTTTGGGGATTATGTGTCCTGAGCCTCCACCCTCCTGACCCTGGCTTCTGTGTGCCTAGAAAGCTGGGGGTGAGGCAGAGGGAAAAGTGCTTTCACTTCCCAGCCACTGAGAAGACAGATATCACTCAGCCAACGCAGGGCTGAGAAATGACATGGCTCTGGAGGCAGCTCAGTGCACGGGGCAAACCTGTGTGTGCCAGTGCAGGGTCCTGCCCCACCTATCTTCAGAGTAGACTTACATTTTATTAATTGCCTTGCCTTCCAGGAACCATGAGCGGGAAAGAAGTCCATGGCTTAGGCCTAGGCCTGGGGAGCGGAGAGCCAGGAGGTCCAGGAGGCCAGGAGGAAGGCAGTGGGAAGAGGCTGTATGTCCTGGGGAGAGCAGAGAACCCGTACAGGGTATAGTGACTATGGCCTCCTGAGCTGGAGGCCCTCAGTGGGCTGGGCAGCAGGGAACCAGCACATGTGGGGGTGCCAGGACTGCCTTCTCTGTCTCCAGGATTCACCCTTGTCTCCCCGAAAGGGAGCCTAAGGACTAAAAGAGCCGGAGAAATGTCACCTTGTCGAGAGCTTCCTGTTTCCCAGGCATTTCTCATTCCATCCTCTGCATAAGCCAGAAGGTATAATTCTCCACTGAGGACAAAGGCTCAGAGAGGTTAAGTGGCCTGCTTAAAGTCTCACAGTTATTCCGTGGGTGGGGCTGGACCTCAGGGTTGAGAATGAGGACTTGCCTTCATTCATCACCAGGCCATGGTACAAACAAGGTGACTTTCTGAGCCCTCTGGGGTGGATGGGGGAAGGACTCATCTGCCAGGGGATGATCAGGTCCCCTCCCATGGTAGTGGGGTCATGAGGAGTAGATTCAGTCTTCACTGGTGGATCCAGGAGGCACCTGGTCCTTGCCCAGCTCTGAGGCAACTATGTTTCTAGAGGTGGGTGGTTGGGCCCAGCAGAGAGTAGGTGTGCCCCTCATCATAGCAGGGACCCCTGGGATGCCTCCTCTCCCTATGACAGTCAGGTTGCCCACTCCATTCTCTGAGGCTGCACCTGCCCAGCCGCCTGGCCTTGGCTCTCCAGATCTTTCCAACAGGTATGCCATCTTTTCAGTTCCCATCATGGCTCTCTGCCCCATGGTTCCAGACCCAGCTCAGCCACCACTCCCTTCTTCTGCTGGGAGGCCCAGGAGAAGCAATGGAGAGACTGCTTTGAGAGCTGGGACACCTTTGCTCCCAGCCCACCACTTGCAGTGTGTCATGAGCGCCTCACAGACTCTCTCCGTCCTCCTGTTTCCCCATCTGTCAAGTAGGAGAGTATGGGACATGGGATGTCCAATGTTCTGGCTCTGATTGAACCCTTACTCTTGAGCTATAGTGTACTTCAGGGTTTAGGGGGGCCCTGCTTTGGGGAATGCCCTCAGAGTGTCTCCTTTAGCTGTGTAGGGAAAGGAAAACATGTGTACACAGAGAGGATCGTCCAGTCGGTCATGACCTTAACACCTTGCTTCACAAGGTACCACCTGTCTTCTGAGCCCGCAATGGCCCCTTTTCTAGTGATGAAACTGAGCCTGAAAGGAGGTGGTGGCTTTCCCATGGCCACACAGCTGGGAAGTGTCAGAGCGGGAACAAGAACCAGGTGTTCCGACACAGGGTTCTCTTCTCTGCTCCAGCGCTGCCAGAGAGCCACCTGGGAGCTAGGAGGTCCAGCAATCCTGGGGGGCCTAGAGCAAGCAGCAGAGGAGAATGACGCCTCCTCCCTCTATGCTGGCAGCTCCAGCATCCTGAGGGAAGGGTCCCTCCTCTTTGGCACTGGAGGGGGTAGGAGAAGATCCCAGAGCTTCCATGTCTCCCCTCCTCACCTGGACAGCAGTCCTCTGGTCTCAGGTCTCCTACCCCCTTGCCCTGCCCCATGCGTGTAGCCATGCTGGGTGGCTTTTAGAATTGCCAGCATTCTGTACACACTCCTGGCTCCTCATGTTCTTCCTGCCTCCTGGGACACACCTCTGCCAAACTTTAAGGCCACATCCACAGCCACATGCTCAGAGGCCTGCCCCATACCTCCGGCAGATGTGCCGTCTACCTGGTCTCAGCCCCCACGTGCTGCTGCCCTTGCCTCCCCCATCATAATTATCACCATAATGATTACGTATTAAATTTCCTACTCTGTGGCAGACATCGAGGGTCTCATGCCCACAGACTCCTCTCGTCTTCACAAGAGCTGATTTTTATTAGTGGTAGTAATGTCTCCAATTTTGGAGGTGAGGAACCTGAGGCACAGGGAGTTTCGTCTGTCCAACATGACACCTCACTAGGCTGGGAGATTATTTTGATGTGCACCCATCTCCTCCCAGGCTGAGACTGCAGGCCAGAAGCCGGCTCACTGCTCTATCCCATCACCCAGCATAGTGCCTGAGTGACTGATAGGCGGTCAAGGACAGGGGGGAGAGGCAAGGGGCGCCTAAGGACGAGCCCGGCCCGGTCCTCTGGGAGCTCACAGGCTATCAGAAAGGACCGTCCCCAGCAAATAGCACTCTAAAAGTCTGGGGAAGGAGGGGAGTTGGTATTGAGTGGCATCTGGAAGGCAGGCTCTGCTGGGGAAACGACCAGAGTGAGGCATGGACGTGCCCCAGGCCCCCAGCAAGCGTGAGGCAGCAGTAGGCTGGACCCCCTGCTCCCAGAATGATGTGCCTTCTTGCACCTTGCAGCCAGCTGTGGGGGGCTCCCTGAGTCTGTGCTGTTTTTCAAGGACACACGGTCCCAGACGCCTTCATGATGCTGAGCTGTTCAATGAGTGGCTCTAGTTCTTCTCTCCCCTCTATTAAAATTTTTTTTAAAAAGAAGAAGAAAGAAAGAAATCCAGGCATTGTTCCTGACTGCAGCTGGTGCCAACTAGAATCCCGCTGAACAGAATGGAGCCGAGAGCCTGGCCGCCAGGGGCCTGGCTGCTGACACAGGGCCTTTCTATTTTGCTTTCCCCCCGGGGGCCCAGGCTGACGTTTCGTCCCCTCCATGGGCACCCTCTCCACCTGCCTCCCTGGCCCCAGCTCTGAGTCTCCCACTGCCCTCACCCCCTTTGCAAAAATCAGATGCCACTTGGGAGGGCTCTGGAGCACCGCCACCCCCGACTTTCCTTCCTCATCTTCCACAACCCAGAATGAGCTGGACCCCTTCCGTGTCCCCCACTCTACCAAGGGGGGGGTGTCTTCGGATGGCTGTCTAGGAGAGTGGCAGAAATCCTTTCTCCACGGAATCATTTGGAACACTGGTTTGATTTCAGAACATACCAGGATTTTCCATCCAACCCCCACCCGACTTGGCAAGTGCCAGTCCAAGCTCACCCGTTAAGGCAATTTGCAGCAGGGAAGGTTTGGGGGTTGGGAGGGGCAGGGTAGGTGGCAACAAAGAGCTCTGCAGGCACAGAAGTGCTTTCTAAAGTTCCTGGTTTGCCCACTGCCTTTGCTTCAAGAGACTTGGTCTTTGGAGGAAGAGGATTCCCCAAACTCTTCCTTTGCTGCCTTCATTTCAGCCTCCCCTCCCTGCCCCTTTAGAACCTTGAGTTCCGTTTGGCAACATCCCCCACCTCTCTTCTCCACAAAGAGCCTATCTGACCCCGATTACCCCAAGAATCAGCCCAAAGAGAGCAGCCACCTGGCCACTATCCCATGTCCACTGGGAGCCCTGGGGCTTGGCCTGGCCCTCAAAGCTGGCTTCCCTAGCCTCCCCTTTCCTCCTCTGGGTGCAGCACTCAGAGTTTGTAAAAAGCACTTTATGTCTTACCTGAGTGCCATGAGGCAGGCGGAGATCGCACAACTCACTTTGTAGAGAAATAAACTGAGGGTTCAAGGGGCCCAATGGTTTGGCCAGAGTCATACAGGAAGGGGCAGAACTGGTATTTGAACAACAGTCTTCTGATTTCATGTCACTAAGCAGGTGTTGGGGCCAGAGTGGTAATGGTCTCAGAGGATGACTGTCAGAGGACGGGATCCCAGACACACTGATTCATCTCACAAACGTTTATTGACTCTGCAATGTGCCAGGCACAAAACTAGGCACTGGGAATCCGACAGTAAATAAGACAGATAGGGTCTCTGTCACAGAGCTTATATTCTATTGGAGGAGAGACAGCAAACGGACTATGCAGGAAGATGTCCTCATGCCCACCAGCCCAGCGCATGTGCCCCGGAGCGAGCCCTGGCTAGGAGGCTGGAGACACAGGTTCTGGTCCTAGTGTTGCCCCAACTCCCTGTGCAATGCCGGACAAGACTTTCTACCTGTGAAATCTGCAAACGTGTGGCACCTTACGCATTTCCTCAGGTTTCTGCCCTCCTCCCAGCCTCTGAGTCAAGTGGTTAATGATTTCCTAGCATGAATAATTACTCTGATTAATTTTTTCTCAAACCTGACTTTTCATCAGCTCTCAGAGCCCGAAAGGGGCTTCTGAGGTCATCGAAGCGAGAACCCCTAGGTCTCATTCTTCTCAGGAGGCAACTGCCTCTGCTTGCATCCTTCTGGGAATGGGGAGCTTGCTTCCTCACCTGGCAGACACTGCGCAGTGATGTGCTGGTAAGTGTTTAACATCTGGCTCTCCAAAGTGGGGAAGACCTGATAGATAGCGTTTGCCGATTTCCATTGTATGAATACTCCCCCTGCGGCCAAGGTCAAGCTGCTGACTTCACAACACCCAGCTCCCACAGTTCCAGAAAATTTAGCCTTCAGCCATGTGAGCCAGTCCCAGCCGGCTCCAGCACACCACTGGCCTGCCCCACAGAGGAGCCCTGTCCAGCTTTACGCCTTGGGAAGTTCTTCCTGGTACGGGATACTTCTGATACTTCTCCAGGGTGTCATAGGACAAGGGGCCCCGGGACCTCCATGAAGCCCTTCAGGGAATAGGAGGAATTGACTTCTATCTCCTCGTGACAGGGGAAGTTCCTGGGCCAAGTGGGGTCAGGGTATACTCACCCTTCCTCCCTGTCTCTCCGTCCTCCCTCCCTTTCACAAATATTTGTTGGGCCTCTGTGACCCACCAGGCACCTGCGAGATGCTACAGCCCTGGTCACCCGTGTCTTTGCTCACACCGGCCTCTCCAGCCTGAAAGTCTTCCCGCTCGGCCTGCCCACCTTGGAGGCTATGCTCCGATGTCATCTGCTCTCAAAAGCCCGCCCTGCCCGCCACCGCTTCCCCTCCCGGGGCAGGCAGGCGCCCGCCCTCCTACAGCCTTTCTCAGCCCCTGTTTGCCACTTATCACTTTCTACCTTGGATTACAGCTATCTGTGTACTCGGCTTATCTCTCTGCCAGACTGAGAGGCAGCGGGCTTGCCGAAAGAGTGTGGACTTTGGAGCCCCGCGACCTGGTGCTGAATCCCAGCCTTGCCACTTACAGCTGTGAGCCCTAGGGAACCTCCTACCACCTTCTGAAAGCTCAACTTCTCTATCTGTAAAGTGGGGCTGGCCATCACTCCTTCCAAGGTGGTCTGACTGTTAAGTGGGATAAGAAATGGAACCCCCTTTTCCTGTTCCTGTCTGGGACTCCCATCTCTAGGGGACAGAGATTGTGTCTGGTGCTTCTGTGTGTCCTCTGGTTATGACAGCAGTATAAATATTAACAACAATGGTAAATACAGCAGTGTGACTACGTGTGGGCTATTGTTCTAAGAACTTCTATGTGCTAACTCATTTCATTCTCACAACAACCTTGTGGCATCAGAACTATTCCTCCCACTGATAGACGAGCAGTCTGAAGCACAGAAAGGTTAGCTAACAAGCCCAAGGTCACACAGTGAGTGGGAAAGCTGAGATTTGGATCTAGGAAAATTGGCTCCAGGGCCTTAGCTCTGGAACACTGTATTAAATGGCCATGGTAGAAGGGCTTAGAAGGGCTTAGAGAGCTGTGGAACAGGAGGGCTGTCCACAGGGTACCCCGGCCTGCTGACATTGTTGTCCTATCCTGTGGGGTCAGGGTGGACAGAGAAGCTCCTGGTCTGTCCTCCAGGACCTCTGAGCAGGTTAAGTGGTTAGTGCTGAAGAGGATTGGCTCTAGCTCCCTAGGGGCAGGGGACTGAGAGGCCACTAATGGATTAGGCAGTCAGGCAGTCAAAGAAGGCTTCATGGAAGAGGTGGCTTTTGCAGTGGGCCTTACCAGGGAGGATCTGGGTCGGCAGGGGCAAGGCAGAACAGTAAGAGCAAAAGTGCAGAGGTGGAAGAGGTATATTAGGGATGCATTTAAGTGTCAGTCTAGACCTTCTCCTGTGTTCTGGTGGGTAGGTAGAGCAGATAAGGTCACTATGGGGAAGGGTGTATTAGTCGTTCAGTCTGTGATTCAGAAAAAGCTAAGGGAACTATTGCAGGGGCTCTGAAAGCCAGGAGAGACTCCAAAGAGCTGAGAGCCACTTGCGTTGCCCTATGGGCCAGATTGGCATCTTGCTGCTTTATAAGCTACTCTGAATACTCAAGAGTCCTGGGTTCCTGAACAAGCTCCGCCTCCTGGTTATATCCCTCAGTTTCTCAGAGCCCTAGTTTCACCATCTGCAGAATGAGCATGAAAAATGGACCTGGGGACCCAGTTGAAAAAGGAAACAGGGCTGGTGGTGGGGCCATGCCTGACACTCCTGTGGTAGGAAGTGGGTGGGAGGTCCACGGAGGAGGGGCATGAGAGGCCAGAAGGGGTGGGTGGGAGGAGGAGCACGTGCATGGCCAGAGAGCACCAAGCCCTCCAAGTTGGCTCAGGTTGTGCCTCGTGATTCTTCCCACACCACATGCTCCATTTTCCCGGCATTGCCAAAGGCTGCCCAGTTCTGCTGGCTTAAAACCAAACTCCCTCCAAAGCTTCTGCCAGGACAGCGCCTGGCAGGCTGTGCGGTGACCCTGCTCCTGCGGCCGGCCCGCCTCGGGCCCACGAGGCCCTTCCAGGTAGCGCTAATTGTACTAATGAATGCTTTGAGAGCATTCATTGTGTGGCAAGGGCTGTTTTAAATGTTTCCATAATATTAACTAATTTAATCCTCATAACCACACTGATGACATCCATCTCAGGCGAGGAGACAGGCAGGGACAGGTTAAGCCTGGTGGTCCCACTGCGGTTGCATGGAGGAAGGGACGAAGCCTGAGGGTTGCGGGGAGCCCACGGAGCCCTGCAGCAGGGCCTGCAAGGTGCAAGTGTGCACCTCTCTGGCTGTTTCCCTGTGTGGGGTCCCTGCTCATTGCCCAGTTCCCAAGCAGCCCCTCTGGCCACACGTGTGCCCGAATGCCCGCACACTGGACACTGCGGTCGTGCAGACGCACAGAGACAGTCCGGCATGAGTCTCGCCGTCACTGAGTCACATGCACGGGAACAGGCCCCGTGACCACCCTGCCACAGACACACACACATACATGCACATGCACACACACACATACACACACACACACACACACACACACACACAAGCCCAGGCACCCAGTGGCAGCATTTCCTGACAAATACACATGGGAGTGTCCTTCACACACTTAGATCTTCTCCGGCACACACACACACACACAGAGGCACATACGCTCCTGTGTCCCCCAAATGACCCAGTGGGATCTGTGAACTCACATCACAGCCCCCTGGCCTGCAGTCTCTGTGGATGGCCCTGTGGCCCAGGGATCTTCATTCTTGTCTCTTCAAGCCCATGGCTCCAGAATGTGTGCACTGTGCAGGTCCCTTCCAAATCTTTGCCCCGCTCTGCCCCTCTCTATAGGAACTGTGCCTCAGCGGTGTGGTAGGGGCTTGGGGGTGGACGGTTACCCTTCCCCCAACCCCAGGGGCTGCTGAAGGAGCAGCAGGAAGAAGAGATAAATTAATCCTGGCCTCCCCTCCCCCGGGCTCTCTGTGATGCTAATTCTCTCTGCCTTTGATCCAGCCCAGGCCCCTAACTCGGAGCAGGAGCAGGCTCTGGGTCTGCCTGAGATTAGGGCTGCCCTGGGTGAGGCCCCCAGGCATAGCCCCCCAGGCAGCAGGTTGAGATTTTTCTCCCAGGGAGGGGGTCTTGGGGATTAGAGCTCTGGTTACTGACCCTGGCCTTTACAGCACACTCTCTTTTGCAAAAACTTTCTCATCCTCTCTCCTCTCCAAGAGGCCCTTGGTTCCCATTTTACATGGGAGCAGAGTGAGGCCCAGGGATAAAAGGACTCCAGAAGCTTCAGGCCAGTGAGTGGTGGGGTCCAGACCTGGAGCATAGCTCTCCCAACCTCCAATCTGGCCCCGTTTGCTTTAGGGGTTTTTTTTTGTTCCGGTGAGTTTTTAGAAAACCACAACTTATGGAGGATTCACTACCTGCCTTAAAGAGCCTCGTACCATCCAGCCCTCAGAGCAGCTCTGTGGCGTCCCCCTTTAAAGGTAAGGGAATGCTCCATGTCACTGTCCCATGTCAGCAGAGTCTGGGTTCAAAGCCAGGACACAGGTCACCTGTAGTTCCTCACTGTGCAGAAGAGACACTGAGACCCAGAGAGCGGAAGGGACGTGTCCAGTCCCATACAGGAAGTTGGCTGGGCATCCATGCCCTACCTTCCTAGCTCCACCTGATCTTATTCTGGAAATGTCTGGAAACTTCTGTGGACCCAGTGGAGTTGGGACCAGAGTCCAGACCCCATGCTGCCCACCCCCGCCCCGAGTATGGGGGCCCCTGCGAGGATGCCAAACTCAGGTAATCACACAGAGGCATCTCAGCCAACCCAGCTTCAGAGCAGCCCTGTAAACTTGCACAAAAATACAATTAAAACTTTTATTATGCTCTATTTCAATTTCATACATATGAAAGACTGTAAGCTATGAAACTCATTACAGTGAACACTCATGACCATCATCCTAAAGAACTGGAGCATTACAGACATGTCCCAGAGGGACCCACGACCTGCAACTCAGTCACGACTCCCTTCCTCTTTGGAACAAATGGTTGGAGCACACGTGTGCTATCCTGGGCTAACCACTTTTGAGACAGTGAATCACAGGCTGCATTCCCAGGAGACGTGCCGCCTTTAAAGGCACGGGAGAGCTTTGAAGAGTAACTTGCACCCCCACACCCCCCTCCCCATCAGGGTCTGCCATCTGCACCCATTATAATGCTTGGAGGGTATTTGCAATGTGGGGCTCTACTCTGCCTTCCCCAGAGAGGAAAGAACATTTCTTCTGAAAGGACATTTCTTCCTGGTGCAGCCAGAGTGGGGCTGCAGGGTCCAGGCAGCTGGGTATCCCCCGAACAAGGCATACCACCATGACTTTGCATGAGCTGTTCCCTTCCCCAGGAATGTGTTTCCATCTAGTCTGCTTGGGAAAACCAGTTCGTAGGTTCAGCTCCAAGGTGTCATTTTTTGGGAGGCCTTCTTGGTGAACCTCATCCTGTGACCCTCCCAACAGAGTTGGGTGTGCCCTCCTCTGCCTTGTCTGAGTCCTTGGGTACCCTCCTGTCAGGTCTTATTCTAGAGCAGATGTTCTAGTAGCTGCCAAGAGCAGCCTTCCTCCCTAGATTCCAGGCACAGTGGACTGTCACACAGAGTGACCAAGACAAAATCAGGGTGAAGGTGATTGCACTAGGACCTCCCTGTGGCACTCCATGGTCTGGGACCTCAAACGTCCCACCAGGTTTGCTCTGAGGCCTGTCTGGATGGAGGATTTGGAGGCAAAGCCCAGAGGAGACTGCCCAGGGCTAGGGGCTGCTGTTTATCATTTGTTCCATTGATGGGTGTGTGCACGACCCATGTGCAGGTCAGTGGGTGTGGACACAGGATTGCACATGCCTACAAGTGCTTGCACATGTGTCTACACTCCCAGGGCTCCACGTCCACAGGCCCCGCAGAAAATGCAGGGGCCCTTCCTTTTCCTGCCTTCAGCCCCCTCTAGGACAAGCCTGTTCTCTTCTGAATATCACAGCACAGGCATGGGGAGGACATGCTGTGGGTCAGACCAGTGGGGTTGGCGGTGCAGTGGGGGCACAAGACTGACAGAGGATTCATACAACCACCTTCCTGTCCCCTTCTGTGCTCTCCCTTGCACTCGCCCTAAAAGCCAGGTGCCACCTCCACTTCCCAGTTGAGGCTTCTGAGGGCCCCAGAGAATAGAGAGGGACAGCAGGGGAGGTGGGAGGCTGAGACTAGAAGCCCTCATGCCAGTACCCAATTCTTGGTCCAGGTCCCAGATGCTACCCAGAGGCCTGCCAGAAACCCCTGCTTCCAAGGGAGCCCTGGCACAGGGAGGAGCCACCCAGAATCCTCCTGGCAACTGCACTTGGGGGTGTCATTCCCTGAGCATCCTGTAGGAGGGCGCCATAGCTGTTAGCAGCAGCAGGGACTGGGGGCGCTCGCAGCTGACTGGGATGGGACGGGGTGGGACAGCCTCAAAGTGGGGGCCGGTCACCCCTTGACCCCACATACACACACGTAAGTATCTAGGCACATATGCATAAATGCACGTGTGCACACATGCATGCGTTCCCAGAGAGGCAGTGGAAGCTGTCCACTGCTAGTCTTCGGCCTCCTGGTTCCGGTTTGCTCCTCTAACTCAGGCTGCCCTCGAAAGTGCCCTACGGCTGCCAGCTTTCCTGTCTGCCCTCTATCTGAGAATCAGGACTCTGGTGCTGAGGGAGTCGACTGTAGGGCGTGAGAGAGTGACATGGGTTAGCCACTGTGAATGGGGAGGGCAGGGAAAGGGACGATCGCTGTCTTGGCTTCCCCAGCACCCAGATGCATCCTGGAGGCCCTGAGAAAAGGTCTCTTTCCGGTGATAAGGGTAGCACTGGGGCGTGGCAGTCAGAATCCTTGGCTCTGGACTTTGATGGCCCAGGGTGAATCCAGGATTCCTCACCTCTGGCTGTGGGGTTGTGGGTAGGTCGCTTCCTTCTGTTGAAGCTCGGTCCTGAACTTGTACTGAGAAGATGAACGCACTCACTTTACAATGTTTGGGGACAGTGGGCCAGGCCCTGGCCTAGGAAACGTCAGAGGGGGTGGTTGGGGCTTGTTCTTGTGAGTGTCATGCAAGGCAAACCTGTATTATCCCCAGAGCACCCGAACCACAGGACCTCGGCCTGCCTCACAGCCCGGGGAAAGCCGAACTCCAGCCCGGGCTCTGTTTTACCTGCAGGGTGACCTTGGGTGTGACAGGGGCCCCTCCCACCTCAGCATCCTCAGCCCCTAGAGAACACACCCATCGGAGGGGCACATGCGGCTAGAATGACCAATCTGGTGAGAAGGGCCTTGCAAATCATGAAGTTTGTGTCCATTTTGAGGATGCAGGTGTGGGGAATAGGTACCCATCACCCCTTGATGGGACCCTGTCTTTCTGCACCCAGACCCGGCATTCTGGCCTCGAGCTTGGTTGAGAGCTGCATGTCCCCCCACAGAAGAAAGAGCCATGATTGTTTGGGGACCACTCTGAGCCCTGCGCCCGCTCTCTGCAGGCCTCCGCAGCTGCCAGGTGGGAGAGCTCTCACGCGGGCCGTCCGAGGCCCCTTTGAAGCCGGGAAGTCCGCAATGAAGGGGCAAAGGCATCCTGGATTCAAAGCATCTCTCTTGGCCCTTAATTACCCTTCTTCACCCATAGGTGGAATTTCCACTCAAAGAGCGAAAAAGAGGCACGGGCGCGGGTGCTGGGGGCCAGCCTCCCCCGCTGCCTTTGTGTGGCCGCCGCCAACACAGCGGTGGCGCGCGGCTCGGGTTTCTGATTTTAATGATTTCCTGAATTCATTCTGTTTCCTACCTCGGGGAAAGGAGGAGAGGTGATCCTCTTGAAAATTCACGTAATTGCTTTTATTTGATTTTTATTAAAATGCATTCAGGAATAATGTGATTGCCCCCTTTATTACGTTGTTCATCAATCTGGCATGGGGAATCAGCTTGGAAAAACAGTGGGTGCAGGAGCTGGCCCGGCCCTTGCGGTGGGCTCAGGGGGCTCGCTCTGACTGGCCAAGTTGCACTGGGGGAGCCACAGCGCCCCTCCACCCTGCCACCCCCACCCCCGGCGGCTGCCATCTAGGAGTTGAGCTGACGACCCCACTAAGCCCGCCGCGTGGCTTGCTGAGTATGTAATGCTTGGGAACACGCTCTGCGTGTCCTCCCCATCCCCATTCCTCCTCCTCCAGGCTTCCTCTTTCACCTCTGAGGCCCCCAGAGGCTGAGAGGGGTGGTGGTCCGAACTCCTAGCATTGCTGGTACCCCACCTTCTCCCCCGTGCAACCCCCCCCCCCCCCCCCGGCATCACAGCCACTGTGCTGGTCTTGCAGTGCCCAGGCTCAGGGCCCTTAGTCCAACTTCGAATGGCCCACCCAATCAAGCTACTCCCCTCCTCAGAAACCTTAGTGCCTTGCAAATACCCCTTTCCTGCCCGGGGGGCACTGGCTGTGAGATCTTTGCACGCAATGGTAAGAAGCCAGAGCTCTTGTCAGCTCTGATTGCAATCCGTGCTCTGCTTTGCGCAGTAGGACTGGGCAAGTCACTTCTATCCAAGTGTCAGTGACTGATTAAGAAGTGGGAGCGCCAACATGTTCTGGATAGAAGCCCTGAGAATATAGGACAGTGAACAGGCAAGTACAAGGGTATCTAACGCATACAACATGTGTGTGTGTGTGTGTGTGTGTGTGTGTGTGTGTGTGTGTCTGTGTCTGTGTGTGTGTGTGGTGGGGGGACAGGTCATGTGACTTGGCCTAGCAGGTGCCAGGGGTGAGAGGAAGGGCAGGTCCAGCCTTGGCCCTCTTCAAGGCCACAGGCCAGCTGAGGTGGCCACATAACGTTAGCAGCATTTTCCTCAAATTCTCCTTCCTTCTCCCCCTGTGGTCCCTCTCCTCCTCCCAGTGGACGCTTCTGGATGAGACTGGGCTAGAGCTTGGAGCCCAGCCGGTGAGAGTGGGGTTTCCTCTTCTTTCTGCCTGCCCTTGCCTCAGTGCCCTCCTTTTGCAGTTCAGGTAACTGAGGCTCGGAGTGGGTCGGTAAATTGTGTAGGGCTACCCAGCTAGGAAGTGTGAAGTCTCTTGGGCCCAAGAAACTAGGAAGGGGTGGCAACCCAGGCTACCCCTACAGCTGCTGGTGAGATGCTCTGAGGGGCTGGCGTTCGGCAGGTGGCTGTGCCCGGCAGAGCTGCCCTGTGGCCCCGGAGTGTGGGTGGGGACGGTGGGCGTCTGCTCAACCTCCTTTTAGTCTCTCTGGGGTGGTCTGCTTCTGCTGGGGCCAGCTGTATAGGGAGTCAGGGAAGCATGGGGCGTGTAGAGGCGTCCACTTTGAGAGCCCCCTGGGGGCTTTTAATTTCTGTGTAAAGCCCATCTTTACTTAAAAAACAAACAAACAGACAAACATTTATTGCCTGTTGCAGTTGTATTTTTTATGTATTTCTTCAGAAGCAAGTCACTCAGCAGGAGATGCCACCAAGGGAATTCAGAGAGCAAAGGTGGTAGATTTAAAAATTCAACTGTGGAGCCCCTGAGGGCCAGTGTGGCTCCTCCATGAGGCTGAGCACTCAGTACAGGCCCTGGTACTCAGCTTTCTTCGTGGTCTGCTCCCCCTCCCCCGCCGGGGTGGGCGAAGCCATGACCCCCTCCCCGGTGTGCCTTCTCCTGTGAGGCCCAGGCCACACCCCATCTCCCTGTACCTGCTCCCCCTGTGGGTTCCTGAGACCTACCTGCTCACTCAGGCTGCCTGGCCTGGGGGTGGCCCAGCCTCCCAGGGACAGGTGCATGTCCACTCTCTCCTGGTGGGCTGTGAGTCTGTTCAAGAGGCCAGGTCGCTTCTCAGTCACAGAAAACACCGTGCAGGGAGCTGGTAATGACCTCTAGAGTCTCAGCAGAGGAAACCCCACTCTTGAGCGGTAAAGGGTGACCGGTGGTTTCCCGAGAACTGTGGAGTTTCCTGGGCTGCTGACTTTCAGTGCTAAGCTCAACAGTCTCGGTCACCCCTAGCTAAAGCCACTCACTCCAGGCTGCATAGCAGGCACACACCCAGGAGCCTCCCAATTCCCAAGCCAGTCCCGCATCCTCATGCTATTACCGCAGACAGCACCTCTCTTTGGGGAAGGGGCACACGGGCCTACTGGGGCAGAGTCGGGTCAAGGTCACTGGTGAGTTGGCTGTGGAGCTAGACACAGAGAAGAACTGACCTTGGAGCCTCTGGCTGGTTCCCATGCCCAGACCTGCTGCCTCTCTGAGAGCAACTTGAGGTGGGAGGCAGAGCCCAGAAGAGGGCGACACCCCAGGAAACAGCCAACGGTGGGGGGTGGGGGTGGGGGAAGCTTGCTGAGCCTTGGAACCCTGTGGTCTGAGGGCCTGGCAGCGCAGGGGACGGGGGTGGGCACCGCAAAACCCTGCCCGCTGTCCCCACTCCCCCACTCAGCAATTGCAGGTCCTGAGTCGGGCCCGGTGCCTCCCCCGCTCACGCTGGGCCCAGATGAGCAGAACCCCCTTATCAGATCTCCGTTTCTCCCCTCCTGGCACCGCCTCTGCCTGGCCTCCACCCCCACCCTGAGCCCTTTCCTCTGTAGCAGATCTCCTTCCCCGTCACCGTCACTGGCACACTCGGTAGGGCAGCACCCGGAGGTTGGTTTCTGTTGCTTTAAAAAAGTTTCCATTTGATGAGGGGGTGAAGGGTTGTTTGCTGGGCCTGCCAAGCCCCACTGGGGGGTGCACCTGGGGGGATTGCGGTGGATTTGGGGCTGGCAAGGGTTGTAACCACAGCCCTGAGCCTTTGGATCCTGTGCAAAAGGCAAGGGGTGTGGGCTCCGGGCTGGGCAGCACCCTCTCTCTGTTCACTCCCACAGGCACCTGAGAGATCAAGGGACTTGTCCATTTCCCACAGCAGGCCGCTGAGGCTTGGCGAAGGCAGCTGGGGCCTGGGGCCTCTGGACTGGTAGTCTGGGCTCTGCCCTCAGCTTGTGCGGCCCTCAGTCTTCACCCTCAACCCCCTCCTTCCTTACCTGCCATTTTCTACACCCACGCAGGACCCAGGCTCTCCTCAGCCAAGAGGGCACAGCCTTCTGAAACTTCTGCTCTAGGCTTATGTCCCCTCTGAGGAGAGTATATGAACTCTATCCAAGTCACCAGAGCTGGATTCGAATTTCAAGTCCTCCTGCTGTGTGACCTCTGGCAAGTCACTTAGCCTCTCTGAGTACCAGATGGCTTAGCGATCAAATGAGAAAGTTGGAGGGGTCCCTGAGAGAGCCTGATGGACTCTGAAAGCTATCAGGCAAGGAACTGAGGACTTTGTCTGCTTAACAAAGACCTCAGAAAGTTTCAGTTGCCAATCTGGGGAAAATGGCTGGGATGATAGGGAGCTCCTGAAGGTGGGTGAGCAAGGGAACGCCATGATCAAGACTATATTCTGGAAGGATGATGGTGGCAGCAGAGTTGAGGAGTACTACAAGGGAGAAGTGGAGGCTGAGAGGTATTGATGTGGTTTTGACCTCTTTTTCAGAAAAATAAGGTGACTCCCTTCTCCCTTCCAAGAATCATGGAGACTGTCCCACCTGGCCAGGCACCAGTCTCTTGCCAGGGACAGGTTCCTTGCCCTTGGCCTTCTCCCAGGTTCAGCTGTCATGCCCCATGGGAGGAGAAAAGGGGCATCTAAAGGGGGATCTGAACCCCAGCCATTCCAACAGCCGGGTGGGAGCTGGGGCTCCTCCTCTTCCCAGTGTCCCTCTTGGTAATCCAGGCCCATATGGGAACTGTGCTTCCCATTTCTCCCTGAACTCCATGCACTGGGTTTCCTACCTCTTGCTTCAAGCCTCCTGACACCACCCCAGCCCTTGAGACAACTCTCTCCAAACCCTTACTTAGGGGTGAAGAAATTCGGCACCCCCCACCCCACCCCCGGAGCAGGGTGGTAGCTGGTACAGCCTGTTTGTACTTTCCTCACGGCACCTCCAGCCTCTCCCACATCCAGGTCAAGGCAGGAAAGCTCAGAAGGCCAGGGAGCTCAGTGGGGAGTGGGGGGAGTCTCTTGTGAAGGAAACATCTTTTTTTGTAAGGCAAATAATTCCCCTGACGTGTGTCTCTCTGCAAGTGTCACGGGCTATCTCAAAGATGAACCATCTTCCGCCACCTGGGCTGGGCTGGGCTGGGGATAAGCCACAGCTGCACATAGCAGAGGAAGCCAGGACACTAGAGGAAACTTTACTCTGCCCCTTGTCCTGAAATTTGTCAGATGGGGAGAATCTCAGCCTGTTCAGGCTGCTCTAACAGAATACTACAAATTAGGTGGCTTTAACATTTATTTCTCACCACTCTGGGGGCTGTGAGACCAAGATCAAGGTACCTGCAGATTCTGTGTCTGGTGAGGGCCTGCTTCCTCGTTCATTGCTAGCCATTTTCTCTCTAAGTTCTCACAAGGTGGAAGGAGTAGGAGGACACTTGGGGTGTCCCTCGTGATCTCCTTAACTCCTAACACCATCACCTTGGGGTCAAGATTCAACCTAGGACTTTGGGGGGACACAGGCTTTCAGACTATAGCCATCTCGTGCTCACAAAAGTTCTTTACTGGTGGGACAAAACTGTTTAAGTCTCACATTGGCCATCATACCCATTTCCCAGAGAGGGAAACCAAGACCCAAGCACCCAGGCTTCCTTGCTTGTATTCAGAGGCTGATTTTCTGGACCTTGGTCAATAGCAAACGTCTTTCTCTGCCAGCCTCCAAGGCAGCCCTCCCCTGCCACCCCCACTGCCCTTAATTCCTGGCCAGCATGGAGTCTCTTACACGAGAGGAAGGACACTATCTCACACCAGCCCCGTGCCTGTTCCTGCCATGCTGGATTTCTTTACTGCCCACATGCTCATTCCTGTAATAAAAATACTTCTCCAATTAGTTCTAATTTTAACTCTCATTAGGACCCACATCACCTGTAAGGCTGGCAACCAGACGCCCTGGGAACGCACCCACCTCTAAGGGAGGGCGTGCTCAGTGGATGCCCTGGACACCCTGCTTCATGGTGTGACATTCTCCATGGCTCTTGCCCACTCTGGGCCTTTCCTTCATCACCTGCAGTGCCTGGCTCATGGGGTTGCAGGGATCAAAGGAAAAAGAGGCCGGGGACTGGAAGCCCTTCTTAGAGCACAAGGGCCTCCCCAGTGCCCAGACAGACTGCAGATCAAGGCCCTGACCTAGTCCTGGGTGCGGTGAGCTTCTCCCTTCCTGGGGCTGATGGTGACATCCTGTTGATGGTGGAGGTGGGATGATCAGAATTTAGTTTCTCAAAAGAAAAATCTAGAAGGTATACTTCCTGCAGCTATCCATGTTGGTATAGCCTCATGCCCCCATTATAGTACTCTTAGCTCCACTGAACAGATGAAGAGACTGAGACAATCACAGAGGTTGTGATTATCCAAGGACATCTTTCTTGGAATGAGCAGGCCAGGGACAAGAATCTCTGTAAACTTTTCACACTTTGCATGCTTCCTTGACTGTCAGAGAGCCCCTCTTGGGCAAATGGAATAGCTAGGAAGTAAGGGAGACTCCCACTCGGTACTAGCAGACATCAACCTGGTGTTTGCTTGGCCCAAGCTGCCCATAGTCCGTCCATCATCCCCCCTTCTTAACTTAGAGCCTCCAGGTTCTGGTTCTCCTCACCAACGTGCAATAGCCCTGCTCAGCTGCAGAGCCTGCCCTTGACCTCCTGAAGCTGTGTCTTGATCCCCGAAGAGGCAGCTGACATAGCCCCAGCCCTACGTAGACCTGCTGTGAGCTGTTCATCCCCATGAGGTCTGGGTTTGTGGAGTGATGTCTATCGGCTCAGTCCAAGACGGAGTGTGTGAGGTCAAGTTTGGTGTCAGGAGACCCAGGGTCAAGTCTGGGTTCTGGGTTCTGTCAGTGACTGGGTGACCTTGGATTGTCACTTGCCCTCTCTGGGCTTTGGTTTCCCCATCCTGCAGTTAACAGGGCCATTAGGAGGTTGGCAGGTATGGAGAAATGAGAAAGGTCAGCTCTTCCACTTATCAGCTGTGCATTCTCAGGCCTGAACCCCTCAGTTTCCCTCTGACTTTTAAGGAAAATAACACTTGCTGAAGACTTCTAGGGCTTTGTCCCATGTCAGACTCTTCCTGAAGTGCGAACTCTTCCTCCCATGGACTCCTCCTCACAGTGCTGTGAGTCTTGAATCTGAGCTGAGAGTAAAGCGGAATGTCTTATTTTTACTCTTTCATACAATGTCTCTTTGTGATCCCTCCTGGCCTGGGGGTCTTGGGAGGCACTCAGGAATGGCTTCATGGAGAACATAGCACATGGTCTCAGCCTGGAAGGATAGGGTGACACCCTTTGTCTGTGGGCTGAAGGGGTCAGTATCCTGGCCTCTGGGAGCATGTGTTCCATCTTGGTTCCCCCATAGGTAGGAGTCTGAGCTCTACTTTGGCGGGCCACAGAAGTCAGCCCCGGCTCTTGGTGCCCTGAGCCTTCCTCAGGCTCCTTCATGTTTGGGGAGGGAGGCCTAGGAGATCTCATGCTGTGGTAGGAAGAAAGAAGACTCTCAGTCAACTTTCTTGCTAGACATGCTCTCACATGGTCCAGGAGACATGGAGTGACTTGTCCTGGCTGACTTGCTGTGTGACCTTGACCAACTGGCCCAGCATCTCTGGGCTACAGTGTTCCTTACTCAAATGCAATGCTCATACCAAGAGGAAGAAGAGTCAGCATTTCTTAAGCACTTACGATGTGCCAGGCACTGAGCCAAGTGCTTTGCTTCTATTAGTTCATTTAATTCTCAAATGTCTTGTAAGGGAAGCTCAGTATCATGCCTACCTCATGGCAAATGGAGGCACAGACGGGCCGAATAAACCACCCTCAGGCCCCGCAGCCAGGGAGAAGTGAAGACAGGGTTCGCAGCCTGGCGGTCTGCCTGGAGTCCTGGAGCTGGGCAGGACGCATGCAAATATGCAGACACAGCAACTACCATAATTGCTAACATTGCAGTTCACTCAGCCAAGTGCTTTACAAGAACCACCTCATTTCATCCTTACAGAAAAACTGCCAGGAGACTGTGCAATGAGGATCTCTGCTTTGCAAAGGAAACAGAGGCAAGTTGGGGGAACATGGTCAGTATCACCCAGCTACTCAGTCCTGAGCCAGGGTTGAAATTCAGGGAGTCCAACTGCAAAGTCTTTAAGAGATTAATGTGACTAAATCTCCTGGCACCATAGGAGATGGTATACAGTAGGTGCTCAATAAATAAGCACCAAAGCGAACTGAAAGAAAAAAACACCAAAGGACCAAGTCTTCAAGGCCTGTGGTCCTAGACCTGCCCTCTCTGTGGGCTCCCTCTGCTAAGGCAGGAGCAAAAGGCAGCACCAGGGACCCACAAGAGGGGCTTGGAACAGTGCCAAGACTCTCCAGAGGGTCCCTTGCAGCTTCCAGGCTCCATCCTTCCCTCTTCCCCAAAGTACATTCTTTTTCTCCTTCTGATCACTCTCTTGCTAGAAAAGTTAATTTTATCAAGCAACAATTTACACAATACACACATTTTAACAGGATAGTTCAATGAGTTTTGCAAGATATGGACAGGGGTATAAACATTGCCATGCTCAAGGTAAAGTACATTTCCATCACTCCTCAAAACATCTACCTACTTCTTCTTGGCAATCCCTCTCCCTACACCTGCACAGAGAACCATTGACTTGATTTCTATTGTTATAGATTAATTCTGTGTGTTCTAGAACTTCTTATAAACGGAATTCAACAGAATGTGCTCTTTTGAGTAGCTCTGTCCACACTGCGTCATATCTGGGTAGTTTTGACCTTTTTACTGCTGAGTGGTATTTCAGTGAGTGGACATACCACAGGCTGTTCTTCCACTCACTAGCAAATATGTATCTGGAATTTTATGACTGTAGCTGCTATGAACACTCATGTGCAAATCAGGGTGAACACGTTTTCATTTGTGTTGAGTCAGTGTTTAGCCATCGAACTGTTGGGTTAAGCTATGGTACGTGTTACTTTGTGAGAAGCTCTTTTCCAAAGTGTTTGCACCATTTTAGCCCCCAGTAGTGCATGAAAATTCTACGTGTTCTATATCCTCGCCAACATTTGGCATTGTCAGTTTTTTTGCTTTTAGCAATTTTAGTGAGCATGTAGTGGCATCTGTTTCAAATTGCATTTCCATAATGACTAACAATGTTGACGATGCTGGGCATCTTTTTAAGTGCTTGTAACTTCCTTGTTAAAGCATCTATTGGAATCTTTTGCCCAGTTTTATTGGGCTGTTTGTCTTATTCTTGAACTGTAAGAATGCCTCATATAAATTCTGGATGCAAGTTTCTTTGTCAGATATACGTACTGGAAATATTTTCCCATAGTCAAATGGCTTACCTTTTCACTTTCTTAATGGTTATCTTTTGGAGGGCAAAGGTCAAGTTATTGATTTAACATGCTTGCATGTTAGTGATTTTTATGACTCCTCGAAGGCATATTTGCTTGCTAACAGGGTTACAAAGATTTTCTTATAAGTATCCTTCTGGATATTTTATAACTTTAGTGTATGGTCCATTGTTGAGTTTATTTTTGTAAATGGTATGAGGTGGAGTTGAGGTCCATATGTATATCCATTTGTTTCATTCACCATATTTGTACTGTTTTTTGTGAATTCCTTTGGTCTTTGTTCCTGGTTTTGTCTTCCACTCTTTTCCCACTGTTTAGACAATATTTGATGTGATTTTGTTTTGTCTCCTTTCTCAGCCTATCATCATACTTCCTTTTTTTTTTTTTTTTTAACCCTTTTTAGTGGTTGCCCTAGAGTTTGCAGTATACATTTATAATGGATCTGACTCCATTTCCAAATAATGCTACACTGCTTCACAGGTAGTTCAAGGACCTTATAATAACAAAGTATGCCTAATTCATCCCTCCTGTTGCTTTATAGTATTGCTGTTATTGATTTTACCTATTCATAAGCTATAATCATTGATTACATTGTTGCTATCACGTTGAACAAACTGTCATTTGTTAAACCAATTAAGAATGAGAAGAATTAGAGTTTACATTTTACCTTCACTTATTTCTTTTCTAATGTTTTTCCTTTATATAGATCTGAGTTTCTGATCTGTATAATTTGACTTCTCTCTGAAGAACTTCTTTTAATATTCCTTGCAAGGCAGGTCTTTTGGCAACAAGTTTCCTAAATTTTTATTTATCTGAGAAAGTCTGTCTCCCTTGCTTTTGAAGGATAATTTGGCAGGATATAGAACTCTGGATTGGTGATTCCCCCCCCCCCCATCTCAACACTTTAAATATTTCACCCCATTGTCTTCTTGCTTGAATGGTTTTGAAGACTTATTCTTACTCCTCTGTAGACAAGTGTGGGTCCCTTCTCCCCAACTGCAGGTTTTTTAAAGATTTTTTTCTTTATCTTTGGTTTTGGGTACTTCCCGGTGTGTGTGTGTGTGTGTGTGTGTGTGTGTGTGTGTGTGTTTGGTATTTTTCTTCCTTGCTCTGGGCTTTCTGGAATATGTAGTTTGGTGCCATTAATTTTTTTGAAAATTTCAGTTATTACCACTTTAAATATTTCCTTCCTTCCTTCCTTTCTTCCTTCCTTCCCTTCTTGTACTCCCATTGCACTTCTTGTATATTACTTTTATACACCACTTTTGTATATTTTGTATTTTTTTATATTACTCTTTTTGTAGTTGTCCTGTGGTTCTTAAATACTTTGTTCTTTTTTCCAGTCTTTTTTCTTCTGGAGTTTTGGAGGTTTTGGAGATTTCTCTTGAGATATCCTCAAGATTAGAGATTTTCTCCTTAGCTCTGTCCAATCTATTAATGAGCCCATCAGAGACAGTCTTCATTTCTGTTACAATGTTTTTGATTTCTAGTATTTCCTTTTTATTCTTTCTTGGAATTTTCATATCTCTGCTTATATTACCCATTGGTTATTGCATGTTTCTACTTTTTACTTTAGAGCTCTTATTATATTAATCATGGTTGTTATAAATTCCTGGTGTGATAATTCCAATATTCCTGCCATATCTGAGTCTGGTTCTGATGCTTACTCTGCCTCTTCAAATTTGATTTTGTTTGTTTTTGCCTTTTAGTATGCCTTGTAATTATTTCTGTTGGAATACAGACTTGATGTACTACATACAAAGAACTTGGTCCTGATTTCCACAGATATTTTGCTTTCAGGAAGATGTGATTCTTTGTATCTCTGCCTGTCGCTCCAATTTTTGAGGCAGTGGTTTATTCCATGAACTCCATGCTGATAGATCTAAGAAGAGTAGTTGCTTTTTAGTTTGTTTAGCTTTTTTCTTGTTAGGAGGATGGGAGTGATGGCTTCCAATCTCCTTACCTGTTAGTCTGGAAACTAGATGTCTGATACCCATTTATTTTAGCACTTTTGCTTGTTTATTTATTTATAAACACAATCATTTGTCTACTAAATAACTGTGTCACTTTTGTGAAAAATGAATTAATTGATTACAGGTGTGTGGACATATTTTGAAATTTTATTCTGTTCTATTGATCTATTTGTTTTTCCTTATACCAATACCACACTCTGCCAACCACTGTAACTGTATGTAAGTCTTGATATCAAGCAGTGTAAGTTCTCCAAATTTGTCCATTTTCAAAATTGTTTTGGTATTATAGGTCTTTTTAATTTTCCTATACATTTTAGAATCAGCCTGTCATTTTTAATTTTTTTTAAAAAGTGAACTCTAATTTTTCATTGGTTTGTAGTTTTCTTTTTTAAAAAAGATTTTATTTATTTATTTGACAGACAAAGATCACAAGTAGGCAGAGAGGCAGGCAGAGAAAGAGAGGGGGAAACAGGCTCTCCGCTGAGCAGAGAGCCTGACACGGGGCTTTATTCCAGGACCCTGAGATCATGACCTCAGCCGAAGGCAGAGGCTTAACCCACTGAGCCACCCAGGTGCCCCTGGTTTGTAGTTTTCTTGTGATAGTTTTGGTGTTGATATCATAGTAATGCAAGCTTATGAAAAAGTTGGAAAGCATTCCATCCTCTTATTTTGAAAGAGTTTATGATTTGTATTATTTCTTATTTAAATGTTTGATACAATTCTCTATGAAGCCATGAAGGCTTAGAATTTCCTTGGTGGGAAGGTTTTATGAATTAAATTTCTGTGATAGTTATGGGACTATTTGCTTTCCGCTTCTTGTGTCAGTTTTGGTAATTTGTGTTTTTCAAGGAATTTCCTCATTTAAGTCACCAAAGTTATAATCTTAAAGTTGCTCATAATATTCTTTTATCTTTTTAACATCTGTAAGATCTCTAGTGATGAACCCACTTCAATTCCTGATATTGATAACTTATGTTTTATTTCTTTTTTCTTAATCTGTCAAGCTAGAGTCTCACTGATTTTTATTGATTTTTTCAAAAACATAAGCTATTGGTTTCATTGAGTTTCTTTAGGGTATGTCTGTTATCTAGCTCATTGACTTTTGCTCTGTATTATTTCCTTCCTTCTATTTACTTTGGTTTAAATTTAGTCTTCTTTGTAAAAACTTCCTTAGGTGATCAATGATGTGATGGGGCTCCCCAAGACCATCCTCGGTTTCAATGATTTTCTAGGAGAAATTACAGGTCTCAACATATAAGTGATATTCCTTGCTAAGATTTATTATAACAAAAGATACAAAGCATAACTGCAAAGGGAAAAGGCAGATGATGTGACATTTGAAGACAACCAGGCACAAGCTTCCAAAACTCTTGAGTTATGCAGGTTATGACAATGAGTTGTGACAACACGTGTGAAATGTTGTGTACCAGGTGTTGGGGGTGCACCACATAGACACTTTTTGCCTGGCACATACTAATGTTCCAGAACACCAGAAAGAAAGTAGTGCTCAGCATAAACTATATTATTGACTCATACAGCTGATCAGCAAGGAATGATGAAAACTCCCCTGAAATGTCTTATCTGCTATTAATTCATTCCTGTGAAATTTTCGTTTCACAGATCATGTTTTTCAGTTCCCGAAGTTCTGTTGTTTCCTTATGTATGTGTGTATTTCCATTTGTATTTTCATTATATATATTTTAAACCCTCGAGTATTTTAATAATAACTATGTTAATGTCTTAGTTTGCTAATTCCAGTATTTCTGCTTCTAGCTCTGTTTCTATTGAATTTTTTTCCTCCTTGTTGTAGGTTTTGTTTTCCTGCTTTCTTTAAATGTCTAGTAGTTTTTGTTTTGACTCTGAACATCGTGATCTTTCCTTGCAGAGTATTTGGAGTTTGTGATCTACATCAAAGAGTAATAAAGATATGGTTTTGACGGGCAATTAGTTTACTTGCAGATCAAGTTGCTCCTTTTGAGGCTCATTTTCAAGCTTTGTTAAGTCAATCAATAAAGCCGCTCTGCTCTGACTGGTTGGAACTCAAAATCTCCCAGATCTGTACGAGCTCTGCTAGTTGTGAAACTCACAGCTCCCTGGTAGTAATCTTTTCTCTGATAGTTGGTCTTTGCCTGGCCCTATCAAGTTTCACCCTAGACACACACAGCTTATAATTCATTGTAAGACTATGCAGATTTGTAGAGCTTTCTCCACTTAGCTCCCTCCTCTCTGGTACTTTGCCCACAACTTCCAGCAGCCAAGGCCTTCCTGCTCCTGTGCTCCAATCTCTGACTCATCAGCTCAATGAGACGCTGTGCTCCTCTTGGATTCTCTTTCTTTGTTCAGTGATCTGGAACATATTTCCAGTTAGAAAAGCAAGACAATCACGAAGCTTACATTTTCAGTTTCCCTTCTCTCAGGAGTTACTGACCTGTGCTTCTATGTGAAAATAGGTGTTTCTTAGTTTGTTCAATTTTCCTGTTCTTTCCTTTTTTTTTTTTTTAAATGTGGTAAGGCTCATTGGATTACCGGCTACTCTGTCATGGCTAGAAGTGGACATCACGGACTCCCAAGCCAATGTTCATGGTGAGTGGAAGTTCACCAGGAAGAGGTGTGGAGGAGGACATCTTAGGAGAAGGGGCTGCATAGGGGGAAGCTGTGAGCTTGGAGCAGGTGCAGGGATGGTATCTGTGGTGTGTATGTAGGGAAAGTTATAGGTGAGCAGGGGAATGGGCAGGGATGTATTTGCAAAGGACCTTGAATGGCAGCCTAGGAATTTGTACGTTATCCTGGAAGTCTTGAGGAGGTTATGGCTAATTATGATGATAACTATAATAGCAATAACATGTAACTGATTTATTTTCATGTGCCAGGCAGGAGCTGCTATAAGCTCTTTCCATAGATCATTTCGTTTACTCCTCTAGCCAGCATGACAAACTATGTGTTATTAGGAATTGCCATATGCCGTGTTTCTCTAAGCACTTGACACAATTATCTCATTTAATCTTCACAATAACACTATGTGGTAGGGACTATAATTATGCCTATTGTACAGATCAGGAAACTGATGCACAGAGGGTAAATGACTTAGGGTCACTCAGAGAATAAGTAGCAATTAGGAGTGATTTTCTTTTTTTCCAAAATACTCTTTTAATGTTATTATAATAATGATCTTACAATGAAAAAAGCTGTCTTTGGGCCATCCAGGTGTCCGTGGTGCTCCACTGCCTGTAGACACTGTGAATGTGAGTGCATGTAGTCCCTGGGCCTGGTGGACATAGCATTTCCTGGCGGTCCAATGATAGTACCTATGATGAGTTTAAATCATGTCCTCTTCCCATGAAAATATGGATTCTATTCCCTTCCCCTTCAATATGGGCTGGCTATAGCAACTTGCTTCAAATGAATAGAACGTGACAGAAATGATGCCCAAGAACTTTATTTTTTAAAAGATTTTATTTATTTATTTATTTGAAAGAGAGAAGAAGAGGAGGGGAGAGGCAGAGGGAGAGGGAGACATATTTGCCAGACGATGGAGGAGGGAAGGGTGTGCTTGGTAGAGGAACAGCAGTGTGAAGTCCCCTGTGTGAGCCCCCCACATTTCAGAGGAAGGAGTCCAGTGTAAATATGGGGACTGGTTGGATTTGGGGCCGAGGAGGTGGTCCTAGGACAGGTGAGGAGGGTCCGTAAGTCCCATCGATGGGTTTGGCTTTCAATTTGCAGAGTGATATCATTATGATCTATAGTTCTACTGTAGAGAAGAGAAAGAATTGGGTGGTAGTGTGGTAAGTGTCCCAGGGAAGGGATGGCAGTGACCTGGATGAGGGTAATGGGAAGAAGAGACTGACTTAGAGACAGACTTGCCAGGATCTGTTGACTGATTTCATGCGGGGAGGCAGTAGAATGAAATAAGTCTAGATCCCAGATTTAGGACCTGGGCAACTGACCAGATGGTAGTGTCTATGCCTAGAAGAGGAATGAGGCAGGAGCGGTCAGTAGTAGGGAGATGATGCACCAATGTGGGATTTGCTGAGTAAGAGCATCTGCACATCTGGGAAATCCAGCTGGCAGCGGGGTATTCGGGCCTGTGGAGAGAGTCTGGGCTGGACACATGGAGTCAGAAGATACGGTTATGGAGGAGAGAGTGAATTAGCAAAGAGCATGGAGGGCTGAGGGCCCAAGACAGAGACCCTTGGTACACCAGGACTTGAAGAGGAGGGTACGAGCGGTACAAGTGACATGGAAGGAAATGTCGTGGAGAAGAAGGTGCAGACCAAGCAGCGTGCTGAGGAGCCCATGGAGAGGGTGACGAAAGGGGAGGCATGCCGCTCAGGGCTCAAGCCAACCCCACTGCAGGGCCAAGCACAGCCATCCCCTGTTGACTTTAGAGGTGTCCCCCTTGGAGGAAGGCGGGCAGCAAAGGGCAGAGCACTGCCTGGTGAGAAGCTGGTGAAAGGGGATTCAGTTTAGATGCTCTTCTCTGTCCTGAAGCTCGGTCGTGCGTGGGGGGCATGGGTGGGGATGGTGAGGCACGTGGGATCAGGGGAGGATTTTAGATGAGTGAAGCTTTTGTACATTAAGTACTGAGATGAGGCAGCCAATAGAGAGGTGTGTCTGGTTATCTATTGCTGAGTAACAAACCACCACAAACCTAATGCCCTAAAACCACAACCCGCTATGGCCTCTCACAATTCTTGGACTGGCCTGGCTCAACTGGCTTACCTGGGGCTGTGGTCACCTGTAGGTTTGACTAGAACACCAAGATGGCTCACTCACATGGTCAGCAGCTGTTGCTGGCCATTGGCTAGGGCTGCGAACTGGAATATCTCGATTCTTCTCCAGGTGGCCTTCCCACCCTGACTGGGCTTTTCACAGTAGAGCAGCTGGATTTCAAGAAAGAGTATTGCAAGTGCTCCAAACCAGAAGCTGCCCATATGTTAAGATCCAGTCTTGGAAGGGACCTGGTTTCACTCCCGCCACATTCTATAGGTCAAGCAAGTGACAGGCCATTCCCAGCTGAAGGGGTAGAGCAAGAGACTCCATCTCTCGATGAGAAGAGCTGCTAAGAATCTGGACAATCTTTCATGTAATATAGGAGGTGAGTGTATGAAAGAAAATTGATGAATCCATCCAGAAAATAGTAGGGCTTGGGACCCATGGCATATATTGTGGGATTGGCTTTAGAGAAAAGAGGGCTTGGGATGGATGTCTAGGAGGGTAGGGTCATCTTACACTTTGTCAAGAAGGTCAGACTAGGTCAACCAACTACCCAGTTTTGGCTTACATCACTCACTTCGGATTTTCCCTTTTCTTTGTGGGCTAGGTAGTGGAGGGGGCCTCTCAAGAGTGATATGTATTGTTGAGTGCTAACCTGTGGCCTTTACCAATTCTCTCAATGGCCCTAGGAGGTCAGTTGCAGTCAGTGTTGTGATGTCCACCTTATGGGTGAAGCCCCAGGAGCTCAGTGAACTCTGTCTCTGAGTCTGTGTGAATGGGGTGATTGTCTGCACATAAAAGATATTTGCTCTCCTATCTGAGGAACATGTAGATGTCACAACTCCTTGGAAGAGGGAACCCATAATGGACATGGAGGTCTTTACAACCCAGGAGAGGGGATGAGGGATTGGGGGCATCAGCTCAGGCCCTGGCAAGCTAGAGGGGGTTGAGGAAGGGATGAAGGCTGGGACTGTGAAGTCCGAACCCCTCAGAATGAGAGGCTAAGGAGGAAGGAAGGAAGGGGTCTTGGCTGCAGAAACCATGGGCGGGTGACCACCATTTCCGCCACCCTAATCATGCACTTGTGATATTAATAAAAGTAATTTATGTCATGTGACTGCTTTTTAACTAGCTGCTTTCAAGCCTTAAGACCGGGATTATAAAAGGCATGCATTTATAAATTATTAGCCCAGAGCTCATAAGCACATATACTTTGGGGAACACTTTGGTAGCACTTTAAATTAATTTATTGTCATTCATTCCAGCTGTCTGTGATGTAAACCTTCAGCTATAAATTTGTACCATCATCTGACACACCATTAACTAAGGTGCTACCCGAGCCAGAGCAGATAATAAAACATTCGAACACCAATTCTGTAGGGATGTATGTCTCCCTTCTCCTTCTTTTCCTCTCCTGTCCTCTCTCCTTCCCCTCCCCTTCCCCTCCCCTTTCCTCTCCTTCCCTTCTCTTCCCCTCCCTTCCTTGCTCCTCTCCTCCCCTATTAATGACAAGCAACATGGAGAGAAGGCAGGTAAAGGAACCTGTTGGCAAAGGAACCAACGGCGGGTAAGACCCCCCCCCCACACCCCAAGACCCTCCGTGGAGCTCGTGGGGTTTCATCCCACTGGGAAGATGGGACACCAGAGATCCAGAGAAGGTATGGGTTTGCCCAAGGCCACACAGTCAGCAGAGACCACGACCTCCACCTTACCTCAGTGCCTCCTTGGTAGGCAGGCTGAGTCTATGCTCCTGAGAACTTTGGCCTGGGCAAGAGTGAGCCCTAGAATCCAGAAGAAAGCTAGGAGCAGGGAATAAGATTCCACTGAGAGGACTTTCTGGTGGGGTCAGCAGAGCAGAATTCAGGAATGCTGGGCAAAGAGAAGGAAAGAACAGAGGAGGATTCATCCCACCATCACTACCTTCAGACGTCAGAAAGGCAGAGAGTGGCTTGTTTTGGGGGGCCCAGGGGGACTGAGCTGGCACATTGGAAAGCCATCCCAGGGGAAGAGTTTGGATCCCATGAGGGGGGGTTTAGTAATGGTGAGAGCTGACTGAGACTGAAGAGAGTTCCCTGTCACCAAAGGAACGCACCTGGAGGGGGTATGGAACAGTGGATTAGTTCCTATTGCTGCTGTAACAAATGACCACAAGAGTCATGGCTAGTGACCCAGATCTATTATCTTATTGTTATGGAGGTCAGAATTCCAAAAATGGGTCTCACTGGGCTAGCATTCATGTGTTAGAGGGACTGCATTCCCTTTGGAGATTCTAGGGGAGAATCCAATTCTTTGCTTTTCCAGCTTCTAGAGGCCGCCTGCTTTCCTGTACTCACAGCCCCTTTCCTCCCTCTTCAAAGCCAGTAATGACCTGCTGGGTCCCCCTCTGGCTGCCACTGCCCCGCCTCTCTCTTCTGCCTCCCGCTTCCATTCTGCGCGCCCTTCCTCGTGACCCCATCAGGCCCACCTGCAGCGGCCCGCAGCATCCCCCGTTCTCCAGGTTAGCTGACTCACAACCTCAGTTCCATCTGTGGCCTTCACTCCCCACTCTGGATAACCTCATATTCTCCTTGCTTCTGGGGACTAAGATGTGGGGTAGTGTTCTGGCTACCACACACGGGGAGCAAGGCTTCTGATTTCTCTGATCTGGAACCACTTTTCACTTAAGCAAGAGATGGTACAAGGAAGAAGAAAAAGAAGGAGGAAGAGGCAGCAGGAAAAGAGGTGGAAGAAAGAGGGGAGGAAAATTCAATGACATCCCTCATTGACTGGCTTGAGCCCCACACTCTATATAATAAAACATTATTATAATAGAATAGAATAGAATAGCCAAGCATTAGACTTGAACTCAAACCCCAGCCCTGTTGCAGACCAGCTGTGCGACCAGAAACCAGTCTGCTGTGTGCTCTCACTGGCTTCGGTTTCTCCTTTGGTAAGATGAGGCCCCTCTGGCCCTGGCCTTTGGTAGTTTTCCAGCTCATCGGTCTGGAGTGGGCCATGTTGAGAGAGGCCATGGTCATGGTCATGGAGGCAGCACCTTGCCCAGGGGCCAGCTGCTCCTTGCTGCTCTTTGAAGGGAGGACGGTGGAGCCCAGTGGTGGCTGGACTCTAGAGGCTCTGGACCCTTGCCCCGACTTCAAGGTCCTTGAGTTTGCCCTGTTCTACCCGAGTTAAGAGTAGGCACCTGCCCCCCATGCCCATCAGCAATTCGGTCCTCTCGCCCTCATCCCTGAAAGCCCCAGCCATCCCGGGGATCTGGTCTGAGAGAATTTTGTGGTGCCCTAGAAGGAGCCTAGCAAGAGCCTGTGTGCTCTCCGTTGACAATGATGACATATTTCTCTTGCATATGCTAGGGTAGGGGCTGGATCTTTCTAAAGTCCATCTGGCACCTCCCTCATTTGTCTCAAGTCACCCGGATGATGACGTCCTTCGCTTAGATAATAGGCGTACTTACCTACCAGGGCTTTGGACCAGGCAGAGTGACTGTCACTCTCAAGTGCTTGGCAGTGCAGTGTCGAGTACGTAACAGGAACTGAGTGGTGGGTGGTGGCATTCCTATCAGTGCCGTCCCCAGGCATGCCACGCTTATCCGTTCTCAAGTGTGCCTTCCCTGCTGACGTCAGCCAGAGACCCCCCTGGCCCAAAATAACTGTTCGCCTGATCTCTGTGGCTTCTTCTTATGTGACCAAGCCTTTGGGGTTGATGGGACTGTCTTCCTGTCTGCCTAGTTGTCCTGGAGTGGGCCCTCAGAGGCTGTAGAGACCATGATGGTCCCAAGGCAGGGTGTATGTCTGATCGGCTTCTACAGCCCCAGGAGTTACCCCAGCCTAGTACCCAGGAGGCCCTAGGCCAGGTGTTGGAATGAGGGATGCCTGAACGAATGAATGTTCAGTTGGGAGTTAGCTCGATCAGCAAGCATCCCTTGGCTTTGCTTCTGTGCCAGGACCCAGGGCAGTTGGGCTCCCTCCTTCCCTCTAGGGTAGCTTTGAACTATGTGGGCTACCATGGTGAGTGGGTGGATCACTGAGAGCCCAGGGAGGAGGCTTGTGCTGGGAACGGAGGTGTCCGTGGTTCCTGAATCCTCAGCACCCACTCTTTGCTCATACTCCCGCCCCTGCTTATCTCTGGCCAGACCTTAAAGAACCAAGAACCAGTTCTATTAATCAATTATCTGCTGTGTGCACTGAGAACAGAACTTCCTGGCCATATAAAGCCCAGGGGAGGGGCAGGGGACCAGGACACACACAGGGGGCATGAGTGGAGGCCAGCCGCGGTCTGGATGGACACCATGGTGGGCACACAGCACAACGGGTGTGCACATCCACACTTTCATCCTGAGTGTAAATCTATGGGCACACCCATCGCCTTTCTCATGCATACACACAGCCCCACAGGCTCACGAGGCCCTCCTACACCTCTCATGTATGTGAACCCAAGCCATGCCTGGGTCTTCCCATAGCAAGTTCCCCCTGCCCCCCTGACTTCCCACACCCAACAGCCACACACGTCCTACTAGACACAGACACACCCTCTCCTAACATCTGCCCAGAGAGCTTCCACACGCTCCCACATGCCCTGCTTACCTCTTGACAATCACATGCCTTGACAATCACACACACCTTTACATACCTTCCATACGCACACGTGTGTACACACATATCCTCCACATGCACGTCCTGCTGGGGCCCATGCCTGCTGGGGCTCCTTCTGGGTTCTCCAAATTGGAAAGTGGTGCCGCGACAGACTGGCCTTATGGGGTTTCTGAGGACAGGTGGCTTGTTTTCTGGATTTGGTTGGCTTGGTCTGAATTTTTGGCTCCACAATCAGGAGACCTGGATTTGAGTCAGAAGTCTAAATTCAGGAAGCGTGTGGGACCCTGGGGGAGTCCCTTTCCTGATCTAGACCTCAGTGTCCTCACCCAGGAGAAAGGAATAATGTCAGCCCCAGTGGGTTTTGCAAGATGCAGTCAAATGCTTTCATGGCAGTGAAGATGTTTTGGGAAAACGTCAGTTTGTATCTTTATTGTTGTGGTTCCCGCCAGCAGGGTCGTTGATCAGCCAGGGGCCTTTGTTGCCGGGAAGCCCCCGCTGGCGTGCTTGTGATCAGGAAAACCCGGGCTGATTCTGGTAACCTTGAGGGTTTTACCCCCACCCCACCCCTGACAGCCCCCTACTCCGGATCACTCACACTCTGCCGGGATCCAGCTCCTCATCCCTGGGCTGCCCCGAGGTTTGCCAGCCCCGCCCTCAGCCTGCTCCTGGCCGCCTCCTGCCTCCCCTACCCAAGCTTTTCCCCTGCCCAGTCATTGCCAAGTGCCAGTGGTAGCAGCATGAGGGCGACATCCTTGAACCCAGGGTTCCAGAAACCCTGAGGAGTCCCGGTCCAGGGAGGCTTGGCAGGGTGGTGGGGCCGAGGCAGGGGACAGTGGTGTGAGTGTGGGTATGGTGTGTGGGTGCGTGTGGGTGTGTGGGGATGTGTGTGCCTATGGGTGTCGGGGAATGTGACTGTGGCGTGTCCATGTGGGGCTTGGGAGCGTTGGTGGGTGTCAGAGAGTGTGAGTGTGTGTGTGTGTGTGTGGTGATGTAGGCTGCGTGGCCATGGAAATGGGGGGTGTATGAGGGTGTGTGCGTGGGTCTCTGCTGTCTGGGAGTAGCTCTGGGTGTGTGCGTAGATGTCCATTTTGGTGTCTGACTGTGGTAATGCCATATGTATGTGTGTGGGGGTGTGTGTGAGACTATTTGTATAGGTTGTGGGTAGTGCCCTGGGGGTGCCTGGGAATGTGTGTGTGGCTGTGTGTGCCTCGTCTGGGTGGGGGCGTGTGTGTTTGTGTCAGTCTGGGTGGGAGCGTTTGGATTGTGTGTGGCAGGTCCGCCTGTCCAGGTGGGAGTGTGGGTGTCCGGGAGGCTGGCTGTGGTGTGGGTGTGGGTTTCTTTGTTGGGCATGTGAGTGTGAGTGTGGCGTGTGGTGTAAGAGTGCGGGGGGTGGTGGTGTGAGGCGGGGAGAGGCTTTCTGGGCAGGTGGGGGGGGCAGGTGGGGGGAGGCAGGCAGGCAGGCGGCCAGGGCTCTTCCCCCTGCTTCCCCCGCACAGTGGCTGGGCTGACAGCCGGGCGGAGAAGAAAACTAGACGTCAGGGAAATCAGTCAGAGACAAATCGATTCCCTTTAGAGGTGAGAAAAAGCAGATGCTGCGGCTGCTGGTGGCCTGTTAGGCTCGGAGCCACATCCCTCCCCAGTCTGAGCCGCCCTCCCCCATTCCTCCCGCTGCCACCCCCCCCCCCCCCCCAATCCACCGCCTTTGTTTGGGGCCCTGCTGTGGGCCTGCTGCCTAGGCTGCTTCGCCATCCCCTCCGCGGCAGGCCAGGGGCGCTTTTTGGAGCCCATGCTGGGCACAAGTGGCTGTGCATGTGTGTGCACGTGTGTATGCAGGTGTTGGGGTGGGGCACACGTCATCTGATGACAGAGCCCCCTCAGGGACTTCAGACACGGTGGGTTACCACCTTGGCTGAGGACACCCAGGGAGCCAGAGGCATCTCTGGACCAGGACTCAGGCCTCCTGGGTGCTGACCAAGGGCAGCTCTCTACACCCCACCCCCGCCCCAAGGGCACTTTCTTCCCTGTGTAGCCTGTTCAGGGATCTGCAAGAGGAGCTGTCCCTGGATGGTGCTGGCCCCGCGTCCTTTCTCCCACGAGCTCACCAGGCTGGGCCCCAGCAGCAGCGCTCCTTCCTATGGCCTCGAGAGGAAGTTCTGCCCCAAGATCCCGCTCTCTGCCAAGCTGGCCCAGATCAGCTACAGACTCAAGTTGGGGGCCAAAGATCAGCCTTTTGGCCTTGGCCCCATGGCAGGGTGTCCGGGGGTGGGGTGTCCCTGCACCCGGGAGCTCAGCCTCAGCTGCCAGCAGAGCGACGGCTTCGGGGTGGGGCCCTGAACCCCCTTGCCCAGGTCTTGCTAATACCTCAACTGTAGGGTGGTCATCCACTCCCAGGCTCTCCTTTCTGCTCCCCTCTGTCCATTGGGTCACAACAGCCAAAGCGAACCTGGAAACCAGGGTAGAGCAGGAGCGGGGGCTCTTCTGGGTACAGGGCTCTGGTTCCCCATCACTTCAGGTTCCGCAGGCCTATGCTCAGCAGAGCTACCGTGCCCAGCTCCTGCTGGCCCTCGGTGCGACCGTGAGCAAGGCACACGGGGCTTGCCTTCAGGGAACCTCGCATCTAGCTGGGACAGACAGGCTTCCGTGGGCACAGATGCCTACTACCTGAACGTGAAATTGAGTTTGGAGTTGCTCGGTGGAACAGAGGGAGGGAGAAGTGACTGTTGTCGGAGCTCAGTTTCTGGGCTGCCCCACCAGCAGACATTCCCCTTCCACACCCTCCCCACTCCCGCAAAGACTCCTAAGATGATGCTCTCTGTTCCCTACTCTCAGGCATGTCCTGGCCCAGGTTTATTTGCCCGGGCCCTCTGTGGCCATCTCCAGTCACGCTCTGGAGTCCAGAACCTGTATTGAGAGGCCTGTGTTCCCAGCACTGGCTTTCCCAGTTGTGGCTATGTGTCTTGAGACAGGCACTAAACCTCTCTGAGTCTTGTTTCCTCCCTGGCTAAGGGAATGAGGAGGCAGGGCCCTCTGGGTGGGTGGCAGGTACAAGAGCTGCTCAGGGGAACAGCTGTGTTTTTGTGATGGGTGATCGGGGGGATGGCTCATGGGGCTCCGCGCCTGCCCTAGATTCTCAGTGGCCAGCCAGATGGGAGAGGACAAAGATCGATCCACAAACATTGATTGAACCAATTTGGGGCCAAGCCCTGCTGTGGGCAGACAACAGCTGGCATAGCGCCTGGTCCACGAGACGTGTCCCAAAAGTAACTGTTGAGAGAGGGAAGGGGTGGTGATGTGAGTATGCACGGGGCTGGCGGGCCTCTGGCCCCCAGGGAGCTTACCATCTCCCCGGGACCCTGACGTGGGTTCTGACTCTGGGTCCGCCTCTGACTGTTCCTGGCTTTCTTGTGTGTCCCTAGTCACACTGGGAGCTCTGTGACCTTGAAGACCATTTCCTGCTGGGATATTAATACAACCACTAATAATAACGGTGGCCGTCGAGGCAGGAGCTAGCAGACTAATATTAGCTGCACCTGTTGAGTGTCTAGCACGTGCCAGGCCCTCTGCATATGTTCTGTCATCGGCTCCCTGGAGCCCTCCCCTGCTCCGTGAGCTGGCTGCGTCTCCATGTTGACAGCCAGGGGATCCTCAGGGTCCCGGAGCTGTAACAGAACTCTGCTATTTTGGTTGGGCTCGGAGGACGGCAGAGACCAGAGGTACTCAGCTGACCTTAAGTAAGGGAGGGCTGAGTGAGAAGGGGAACCTTGCAGGCACCTGGGGGAGCCAGCCCTTGTGCCACAGGCAGGGCAGGACTGTGGCATGTGCTGTGGGGGCTGGGAGCAGGAGCCCTCCCTGCCTCTACCCAGCATCCAGAAGTCCCGGGAGCTGCAGCTCAGCCTCCCCCCAGTGGGTTTCCTTCCTATCTCTGTGCTTCTTACTTTTGGTTCCAGGTAAACACCCGAGTTCTCTTCTTCCCCTCTGCATAGCCATTCTGGACCCCTGCTCTTCATAGACGCAGCTGCCATCCCACTGACTCTCCTCTCAGATTCTCTCTGGATCCCCTTTCTGGCTCTCCCCTGCCCCATATTCATCCTACTTTCCAATTCAGGGTCTGCGGCCCCGGTCCTCTCTTGGCCCCTGTCCCGTCCCCCGTCCCGTCCCCTGCCTCCATCTGCCTTTGGCTCTGCTCCCTGATGGTCAGACCCCACCCCTTGTCTGTTCAGCTGCGGGGAAGGGGTCATTTCTCTTCAACCTGCAGTTCTCAAACTTGGCCTCGGGGCCCTATTACACTATTAAAAATTATTGGAGACTTGAAAGGGCTTTTGTTTATGTGGTTATACCTACTGATACTTACCATATTAGAAATTAAAGCCGAGAAATCATAAAATATTCTTGAAGAATGAGAACAAACCACGGCATATGAACATAATACATTTTCATGAAAAATAACTATTTTTCTAAAATGAAAGAAAAAAAATCACTTCACATTTTTGCAGATCTCTTTAATGACTCACCTAAGAGAAGACAGCTGGGTTCTCATGTCTGGTTTTGGATTTAATTTGTTGATGCCTCTGGAAAACCTCTCTGTACATTTGTTTGCCAAAGAAAGAGAGCATAGAGGGCAAACAAAGCCTTCTAACTTTGCAGAGCCTCAGGAAGAACGGGTGTCTCAGATTGTCCCTGATGTGGGCCTTGCAGGGACTGCTGTCAGCCGGACTCCCCCATCAGCCTGACAGATGCTATATGATCCCAGCAGTTGGCCGAAGGCAGGACACCAGGTTCAAGAGCCCAGTGGTTCTTGGAGACGGAGCTGGATCCATGGAACCTGGGAAAGCCAGTGGGGCTTCCGGTAGCTTCCTGAGGACACAGGAGGTGAATGGAACCACAACAGATGGGCGTATTCAGAGAGGCAGAGGGGAGAGAGAGAATCTTCCAGGCCGTGGGAAACAACCGGGCACATCTTCAAAGTGGGAAGGCGGGGCACGGGGCCAAGGCCGGCTGAGACCTTTAGGGCCCCAAGCACTCAAAAGATCACGGTGCTCCCTCGCACCCTGCATGGTAACTCAGAATAAAGTTTATTTTCCATAGCGACGCTAAGCTTCCTGTGTGTTGGAAGTTGAAATAGCCTGCTTCTACTTTCTGGATTGCAAAACTGCGGGTAAGGGCACAGAAGCAGAACTTGCCTCCTTTTCCTGGGGCCGTGCTGTGTTAGTGCCCGCCGTGTGCGCGTGCTCTGCCTTGTGAGTCACGGATGGGCCTCTGGGGTGAATGGTGAGTGGGATGGGGGGGAGGGGGCACTGAAAAGGACCCGCCAGTGTTTCTAGAACACCAGAGGATTCAGGGTACCTACTGTCCCTCAGAGGTCGAAGCCCCTCTGGCCAGGAATGGCTCTCCCAGGCTGGGGGTGGGGGCAGTTGTACAAGCTTCGGCCCAGCCCCAAATCCCCAGATCTGGGGCTGGGTGGGAACAGTCATCTCCCATGGCCTTAAGATTTTCCACTTCCCTCTGGGGTGGTGGACTTCAGAGGGTGGTGGTGAAGCGTCCCAGGGAGGGAACGACCCCCACCCCAGCAGAGAGCTAGAGGGTGTAGGGCAGAGGTCTCAGGGCTGCATGATGGTTTATGGATCCCCTGACTGTCTGCACTCCAGCTCTGCCGCCTACTCTGTGCCTTAGTTTCCATAAGGCAGCTCCCATTCCCAAGCCGCCTGGAGCGAAGCCACAGTGAGGAATGGAACATCTGGTGCAAAGAATCGGTCCAGCTCCGCGAGACACGAGCTTCATTCCTCTTTTGTTCAGTACCATAGCTCAGATCCGGGTTTGCAGGAATTGCTCAATAAACATCTGTTGAACGAAAGAATTAATAAGCGAACACATCGGTGGCTCAGGTAATACCAGTTCTCTCCTTAGACAAGGCCAAGTCCAATCACCTCAGGCAGAGGAACTCATACCCAGAGAAGGAAAGGGCCACGCAGCCAGTTAGTGCCTGAGCTGAGTCCTGAGCTCTGCCTTGGCGGCCATCAGCCCACGGGATCCTCAGTGAGGAGGGGGTCTGGGGAGGGATCCTCCCTACCCCACGTGTATATACGTGCATGTGTGTGCATGCGTGTGTGTGTGTCTGGGAGGCCAGGAGGCTAGAGTCCCTTCTTTCCAGGGCTTCCCCCTCCTGCAGAAAGGCCTGTCGTGGGGTCTATGTGGCCTCTGAGCACCTCATCTATTTATTGGGATTTCTGTGCCTGCTGAATCTCTACAGGGAGGTGTGATCTTCTGGTCCTAATGAAGCCATCACAGGTCGTAAGAGAGCCCAGAGTGGCTGCTCCAAGTATAGGAGGAGTCGGGGAAAGGAGATTTAAGGAGGTGGGAGGTGAGAGGTGGGGTTGGTCATGTCTCCCCTGGCATCCCAGGGCTGGGAGGGGCCCCTTCCTTCTCCTGCCTGCCAAAGCCCCCAGGGCCAGATGACCGCATCTTGGCCGCGGGCCTATTTTCTGATTGATAGGTGTTGTAAGTCAGCTGCTCTGCTTGGTTCCAGAGCTTCTCAACGTGTGGCCAGTGGAGCAGCAGCAACAGCGACCTAGAGCTGGTTAGAAACGCAGACTCCAGGCACCGCCCCCCCCCTGCACTGCCACCGAGGCCAGCAGTGTCAAAATCTCTATTGGCGGCCCCCAGGAATCTGCATTCTACGAGCCCTCTCCCGATGCTCATAAATTTTAGAAATCACTGCTTATACAATTTCTTAGACAAAAATATGACATCCAGTAGGGCTGTTATTAAAAGGGAATGGGCGTTTTCTGGCTAGACCTTGAGCCTTGTTTATTTCTGTCTTTTGTTATTGAGGTATCACTGACATTCAGTGTTCTATTAGTTTTAGGGGTACAACATAATGATTCAATATTTGTATATATTACAAAATGATCACCAGGATAAGCCTAGGTACCATCTGTCACCATACACAATCACAGATTTTTTAGTCTTTTTTTTTCTTGTGATGACAACTCTTAAGATCTACTCTCTAAGCAACTTCTAAATGTCAATACGGTATTATTAGCTATAGTCACTGCACTGTATATGACACCTCTAGGAGTTCTTTACTTTACAGCTGGAAGTTTGTACCTTTTTTTTTTTTAAACTTAATTTTTTTTTAAAGATTTTTTTTTTTAAGATTTTATTTATTTGAACAGAGAGAAATCACAAGTAGATGGAGAGGCAGGCAGAGAGAGAGAGAGAGAGAGAAGCAGGCTCCCTGCTGAGCAGAGAGCCTGATGCGGGACTCGATCCCAGGACCCTGAGATCATGACCTGAGCTGCAGGCAGTGGCTTAACCCACTGAGCCACCCAGGCGCCCATGGAAGTTTGTACCTTTTAATACTCTTCACCCATTTGCCCCCGCCATCCCCTACCACACTGGCAACCACCAGTTTGTTCTTTGTATCTGTGAGCTTGGTTTTGTTTTTTTAGATTCCATATTTAAGTGAGATCATACAGCATTTGTCTTTGATTTATTTCACTTAGTATACTACCTTCTGGGTCCGTCCACGTCGCTGCAAATGGAAAGATCTCATTCTTTTTTATAGTTGAGTAATAGTCCATCCAATGAGGGACACTTAGGTTGTTTCCATGTCTTGGCTACAGTAAATGAGGCTGAGTGCACTGAGGTTCATGGGCCAAATATCTCTTCAAATTAGTGTTTTTGTTTCAAAACTTGTTTAAACTGTTCAGTTGTCCATTCATCCACCCAACGGTCCGTCCTCTCATTCTTCAGTCAGTAGCCATTCAGCTGCACTAGCAGAAATGGGAATGTTTGCCCCCCACTAGTCCTCTCTAGCGTGCCATGAGGCTCTGCATGTGGCTGAGGAGATGGTCTTCTGCCTCCTTGGTTCTCCAGGCATGCTACTGGTTCTGCAGGGAGTCATTTGCTTTAGTCTGAGCGCATCTCTGGCCTCTAAGCCTTGAGAAGCCACCCTAATCTAGAGGGGGAGTGTAGGAGTATTCCCATTTCACAGATGAGAAACTGAGGCTCAAGGAGGTACAGGGACTTGAGCCAGCTTGTAGAACCTGAAAATGGTAGAGTCAGGATTTGAACCTGGTTCCTCCTGCCCCCAGAGACTGTTCCCCTCTTTCTTCTGTCCTTTATTGCTTTGTTCTCGATGGGCCTGAGGATTGATGCTAGTTGAAGGGCTGGCTTCAACCTGATTTGGGACTTGCTTCTAACCTCCTGTCCTGTCTGGGGGTGAGCATGCTGTCTGTGAGGTAATGAGGTTCCTGTTGCTGGAGCTATACAAGCGGAGACTGGGAAATCCTGTGGCCATGGTGGTGGTTCCGTGTGTGTGTGTGTGTGTGTGTGTGTGTGTGTGTGCATGCACGCATGTGTGAGAGAGAGAAAGAGACCAGGTGACTTTGAGGGCCTTCTGCCTGCCTAGGTGGGCCTGCTTGGGCCTGCTCCCAGGTCAGTGCCCTCACGGATGGAGGCCTGCAGCCAGCTGCTCATTATCTGTGGCTCCTCTGAGGGTACCCTGCCAGCTCCCAAACAGGAAACATGTCCAGAAAGCTGTAATTAGAGCCAGGAGCCACAGGCCCAAGAGGTGCCCGGTGCAGCTTCAAGTGCAGACATGCTGCTTTGGTTAAGTCCCTGGGAGAGAACCCAGTGAGTCAGGCCCTTAGATCCTCTCCTCGCATGTGGCACCCCCGCCCCACCCCATTCTCCCTGGAAGGAAACCAGTATTCTAGGAGCCTACTGGGTGTCTGCGTTTCCCATATGTTCTTTCTTCTGGAAGAGAGGAAACATCCACTGTCATGCAGGAGAGGAGCCCAGAGCCCCAGAGATGTCGTACGACTCACTCAAGGTCATCCTGCCACAGCAGAGATGACAATGGAAGTCCTGCTTTTGCAAGTGCCTGGCTCAACCACTTGATCATTCTAGGGGACAGTCTGGGTCAAAGGTGGGGTGCAAGAGGTCAAGGGCACAGGTGGAGGAGGCCTCTGTGGCCCTCACTGGGTCCTGCATCTGCCCTGACTGACCATGACTTCCTTCGGCCTCTGTGAAGCTGTCATGGAGGCTGGGTCCCCACTGTGTTCCCCTAAAGATTGCTGGGCCACCGTGACAATTGTGGTGGTTTCAAAGACTTTAACACTCTTCCTGTTGAGAAATGGAGTGTCCCCAATCCTTTAATCTGGACAGGTTTGTGACCACTTCACCCACAGAGAATGTCAGAAGTGATGCTAAGTCAGTAAAGACCAGGCAACTTCCATTTTGTTGGCTGGAATACTAGCACTTGGATCCCTGAAGCACCATGTAGGAGGCAAGAAGAACCACTAGCCTGGGCCGCCATGTTGTGAGGAAGCCCGTGCCACGTGGGGAGGCCACGTCTGGACTCTGGTCTGTGCTGAGCCCCGCCATCTGACCTCCCAGCTGTTGGAGGGTTCCTAGCAGAGGCTCCGGACATTGTGGAGCAGGGACAAACCATCCCTGATATGCTCTGTCTGAACCCTGGGCCCACAGAAACTGGAAGCCAGGTAAGGCTGTTTTATGTCACTAAGCCATGAGATGATTTGCTGTGCTGCGGTAGACAGGCCAGGACACACCACGTGGTCATCTCAGGGGCCCCACCTCGAGCATCTCTCCCTCACAGTGCCTGGGTAGTGGGCCGGGTGCATGCTCTCCATGCCAGGCATGGCTCCTAGGGAAGGGTGCGGGTGCGAGACTGGGGAGCCCAGAGTCTCCTGGGAATGGGTTCTGCTCTGCTTCCTCTGCCCGCTCCCTTCTCAGAGATGAGCTCCTCCAATCTGTGTCTGCCTCAAGGCCTCCTGTGCATCGTCCGTGCCTACCACTTCTTCACTCTGAGGTCTTGGACAGTTTGCTGGACTCAGTTTCTTCAGTCTGGGCAACAAAGATGACAACACCTCCACCCGAGGGTTACTGTCAGAGCGCTGTCTCGCACTCAGAGTCCATTATTATGATCTGTGGACTCATCCTCTCCTTGGCCTCTTGTGTCACACTCCTGTGCACAGAGCTTTACAGTTTACAAGATGCTCTTGCCCCCCCATAACCCCATAGCGCAGATCCACCTTACTGAAGCGATGAGAAAACCGCAACTCCAGGCCGCATGGCCCGAAATGTGGACTCTTTCTCCTATTCTGGTGAGCCTCTTCTAGATCTTTCCTCTCTGCTCCTTCCCTAGTGCTCCTGGCCAACTCAAGTCTCCTCCTTATTTCTGTGGTTTCCTATCCCTGGACTTCTGGAGTCTGGACTTCTGGAGTCACAGCCTGGGTGTCTTTGGATAAGTCCCTTTACCTTTCTGAGTCTCTGTTTTCCTGTTTATAAGGTAAGGCAGTGGGGTTAGCTAGAGTCGATGGACCCTTTCAGCTCTGAAATGACCCACTTGGTTTTCGTAGGTGGGCTTGGCTTGGCTGCAGGACTGCTTGCTGCTGCCCACCCCCCCACTGCCCAAGCCAAGTCCACCCTGATTGTGATCAACTCAAGGAGGGCACATAGCCCTGAGCCTGCGGCAGCTGGGCTGAGCCATGAGAAGGAGGCAGGGAGCACAACCCACGAGTTGAAAAGACCTAGAGAGGGCTCTGGGGGATCTGCTCCCAGTTTGCCCTACTCGTGGTTTTGTCTGAAGTGGGTCCTGACTCTGTGGCTGGATGAAAAACCCAACCCACCCAGGCCTAGACTCTGAAGTGCCTTCCCAGGCCCTTTCCAGTGGCAGCTCTGGGCTGTGAAAGCTTTTTTAGCATGCCGACTTTGGGTGGTCCAGCCCCAGCTACTTCTGCTGCCAGTCTTTCCCTGGCTGGCTTGTCCCATATAGGCCCCCCTCAGGCCTCACTTCCTCCAGGCAGTCTTCCCTGATTTGCAGCACCAGGCCTCTCCTTGGTCTTCCCATTGTGCTCCCTGTCAGACCCTTGTTACATGGTGGTCTGCTGCTACCTGTTTCATGACAGCTTCCCCTCCAAGACCTTAAGCCCTAGGAGGCTGAGGTTCATGTCTGTCCTACTCACCACTGCTTCTCCAATGGCCCATACAAAGCTGGCACTAATTAGGAGCACAATAAATTTTAGATAAATAAATTAATTAACAACAAATGCTATTAACAGTCATGGCAATAATGCTACTTGCTTAAAATAGTCCAGCCTTATCTGTCTGGGCCTTAAGCCAGGCCAGGCCAGGATGATTTCCATGGCACGTTATTTTGGTTCCTGCAGGACTGCCCTTATTGAACTGTCTGTCTGTATGATTTCACTCCCCAGAACACATCACCACGAGATTTATCTTTGTGTCAATTCTGACTTTTATAATGAAGACCATTAGGAAAACTCCCTGCTCTACAGCTAGAGACAGTTATGAGTTTTTTAAGTATTAGGTGTTATATATTTCTTTTTATTTCATGGACATTGTGTAACTGACTAGGTTTCCCCTTTTGCACTTGCTACCAGGCGGCTCAGAGCTATAATTTTAATCCTTGGAAATAACATTTAGGACTTCGTCATCCTCATTTTGAACTAGCCTTGTTTAATGTCCTTTCCTCTGTTTTGCTTCTTTCTTATCAATTTCCAATTTATGTTTTAGAGTAGTATTTTAATTATCCTTACAAATTCCTTATGGGTTTATGTATGCTTTGAATTCTTTTCCTAAGAGCAAGATGAGATATAATTAAATGCAGACACACAGAACTTCTGGGCACAATATTCCTAGGCTGACCCAGGATTCAATGACCAGCTGAAAATGCAGTGCTGGGTCTTCTTGTGACCACATAGGCCTGTCTCCCTCTAGCCCCTGGCCACCCACACCCCTGGTGGCCTGGTCCATGTTCTGTGGCCTGCCAGGCCTTGCACTGAGTGGCCATTTCCTGGATCTCATTTACAGTCTTCTTCCTGATCTGTTGGCTCCAGTGCCCTGGTGCCAGCTTCCTGACCAGCCTCCTATCTGTTATTCCTGACCCCCTGCCTTATCTCCCTTCTGTGTTGATGCTTAATGCTGCTCCTGAGAAACTGGCTTGCTTCCCTTCTTAGCTAAGGCTTGACCTTGTCCCTTGGATGCAGTCTGATTCCAGTTGCCATGGGCAACCACACTTGGTCATCCAGGCTGGCCTTTTGCTGTCCCAGGCTAGGGCGACTGACCTCCAGGCTCTGAGAACAGGCCCTGGGCAGCTTGAGTCAGGACCAGGGGCTGGGGAGTTAGTCATAAAGCAAGTATACTATTAAGTATCACCATTTTATCTCTGGCAATAGGTATGTACTCCCAGAGATAGCACTGGAAGGTAGAAGGAACCCAGTTTGACGAATGGGGAACTGAGGTTCAGAAAGATGTAATTTATCCAAGGTCATGCAGGAACTCAAAGGATCAGAGGGCTTTCTGGAACTGGGTACACTCTACCATACCGCCTTCCACCCCAGAGATGGGGTCTGACTTCCTGAAGGAGATTACCATGAATGGGTCTCCAGTCACTCCTCTGAGGGCCTCAGAAAACCCCAGACCCAGCCTCAGAAAACCCCAGGCCCAGCCCGAGTCATCAATTGCCAAGAGGGCATATGGGCTGCCAGTTTTCCTCCCTTCCTTCTGCAAAGCTGCGTGGCTCTGGGAGACTCAGTCCATGTGCTCTGATTATCTGCCTGCAGGAGGAGGTGAGCAGGGATGACAAGGCCTATGTGTTTTTTTTGCTTTCTGCCAGAACCCAGAGCTTGGTCCTTTGATCAAGGGAGTCTGCCACATGTTTTTCCTAGCACCATGCCCTCTATCCTTCCTATGAGGCCATGGAGTTCAGAGCCAGTCGCTTTGGAAGTGGTGGAAGCTGGGGAATTGTACCTACCTTGCCCTCAGCATCTGGATGGTTGGTGTGGGTCCTCCCTCTCTGAGTGACCTCAAGCATGTCCCTTGGTTCTGGAGGCCTGAGGCTTGTCACCTGTTCAGTGGGACCCTGAGTCCTTGCCCCCCTCCCTCTCGGCGGTGCTGTGAGAACCAGGACCCCTTTGTTCTAGAATGCTTCTCCACCTCCCGTCCGAATTGCCATGCCATAGTTGTTCCCCAGGGCACTCTGTGTACCTCCTCGCCGCCAGCTTTCACTGCTGAAGGAAACAAAACCCCTCCAAAAAACAAAAGACCTCAGTGCATCAGAATGCCTGCAGCGGATGGTGATGTTTGAATTGGAAATCACTGAGGCGGTTTGGTTTCTATTCGGTATCAGAAGTTGTTTCACGCAACAAGAATTTGTTAAGGTTTTGTTCAGTTCCACAAATATTTATCGAGGGCCTGCTCTGTGCTCAGCCCCGTGTTTAGTGTGGGAGCTGGAAGGTGATAAATCATTATGGGGAGGTGGATGGGGAGGAGCAGAGAGCACCAGCCTCGGAGTCCTCCAGAGCTGGTTCTGAGTCCCGGCTCTGGTCTCACTGTCTCGGTGACCTCGGACAAGTCACATCTGTTCTCTGAGCTTGTTGCACGAGTGGAAGGGAAACAACGCAGGCACACTCCTCATATGTCGTCGGGAAGATCCAGTGAGGAAGCGAGCTGTTTCTATCAACAGTGACTGCAATGCTAAGCGTGGTTGTTGTTTAGTCAGGAATGATGGGAAGATGTGGGCCCTGCTCCTGTGGCAGGCATGGTTCGAGAAGCTGAGTTACAGAGCTCTGGGCTGGGGCAGCGGGGAGCATGCATGAGATGCTGTGGGTGCTCAGGGAAGCCAGGAAGGCTTTGTGACATTGCTGATGGTTTTCTAGCACCTGGCATTGAGCCCAGCAAAGGCTGTCAGCAGAAGGCACGTGTGGGATTTAGTGCAGACCCTTCTAGATTTCTGAGGAGACAAAAATCTTGTCCACGCCAGTTCTCTTACTCAGATGCTGCCCTCAAGGTCTCCTGTGGGCATGTCCAGGAAAATTACAACAAGGTGTATTTTTGGACAGGGTCCTGGGAAGGGGGCGGATGGTGGAGTTGGTGGGTGTCTTAGTTGGCCTGGGCAACTATAACAAAGACCACAGGCCTGGGGGCTTAAACAGCAAACATTTGTGTCTCACATTCTGGAGGTTGTGAGTCCAGGGTCAGCTTGCTCCGGATCTGGTCTTTGGCTCACAGACCGTTGCCTTTTTGCTGTGTGTTCCCTTGGAGGTGAGATGGATCATGTCTCTGTGTTTCTTATCAGGGCCCTGACCCCCTCATCAGGGTTTCACCCTCATGACCTAATTACCTTTCAAAGGCCTTACCTCCAAATACTATCACACTGGGCATAAGAGCTCCGACATACGAATGTCAGTCGGGCGCAAACATGCAGCCCAAAGCAGTGGGTACTTTGAAGATGTCATGATGGTGGTAGATTTGGACGTGTGGTGGGGAGGGGATGCCGGGTGACAGGAGGGCAAAGGGTAAGTAACGTGCCTGGGCATGTGGAGGGCAGCATGAGAAGGCCAGTCCCACCGGGCCTCCTGCCATCGCCCTCTTTCCCCAGCCAGGCCAGAGGGTGCAGAGCTGAGTCTATGCGGGTGTGCCCCGGTGATGGGGCAGGGGGCCGGGCTGGCTCAGAAGCTGAGCGTGTGACAAGCCAAGAGGGTGTGTGCTGCTTGTCCCGCAGTGTGTGCTGTCCTGGGTCAGCCTGGGACACAGGCAAGACCGGTGGGAGATGCAAACAAGCGATTTAGGTAGCTGGAGCGGTAGTGTCCTTTACTGGGACTGATCTTCTATGTGAGAATGGAATCTCAGATTCTGCTAGGCTGGATGGAGCGCCCAGCAGGCCACGGGTCCTAAAACCCACATCCTTTTTGTGCCATCTCCACTGCCAGATTTTCCCCGTTTTCTCCTCATATTTCTTTTCTTCCCCTCCTCGCCCTGCTCTTGCCCCCACCCCCCGGGGTGGGGGTGTAGGGTGGCCCTTATGGAACGAAGCAAGCAGTTTGTATAACTGACTGCCCCGAACGTGGTGGCCTAAACCCCCTACAGTTTTCCTGTGCTTCTTGATGCCGTGGGTCAGGAATTCCGAAAGTACCAGCAGGGGCAGCTTGTCTCCGCTTCCCGGGGTCAGGGAACCTCAAGCTGGAAGCCTGGAAGGCAGGGGCATGGACGCCCCCAGAGCCTCGCTCATCATCTGTGTGGCCCCTGGGCTGGGACCTCAGGTGTGCAGTCCCCCAAATGCCTGGGCATGGCCTCCTGGTGTGGCCGCTCGCCCTTCCTCCAGCCATAGTGGCCGGCTTCAAGGTGTGTGTGCCCCAGAGACAGCAAGGTGGAAGCCGCATGTCCTTATGGCCCAATGGATGCCATGCAGGGTCACTCTGCTGTCATCACACCTGTGCCCAGAGGCAGGGAGGGTTGAAGTCACACAGGGAGAAGGGTGTGTTGGGATGGGGGAGATACAGAAGCAGCCCCAGGGAAAAGGCCAGGGGAAGGCCAGCGGATGGCTCAGCAAGAGATGAGAGTCATTCATTCATTCCCGTTTCCTCTCCCTGGTTCAGGCCGCCCACATTCTGTGGCTTCCTTCCTGCCTGCCCACGGCCTGTGCTCCTCCCCTCCACTCCACAGCTCTGGAGGGCCTGTCCTCTCCTCCATGGCCACTCTCACCCTGCGGGGGTCTCTTCCTCTTCTGGGTTTAGCCCAAAGGGTGGTAGCAGCACCCGCTGTTGTGAACCCCGGCCCATCTGATTTCCTTGAACCCTGCCCGTATTTCTAAAAGTCCCTTTATTAGACTCTCTTCAGTGACCGTCTTGGGCGACCACACCCTGCCCATGAACACTGATACACATCACGCATTCATACCATCATCCATCATCCATCGTACGTCATAAAAGGAACCTGAGGCTCAGAGTGCCTCCCGCGGAGAGTGTCTGGAGGAGGCAGGATTGGAACCCAGAACTCCTGGCTTCATGTCCTGTGATGTCTAGGAGCTCATCCTTGTAATGGGGCAGGCTGAACCCCAGATCCCATTACCCTGTACCCCCTCTTTGCCCACTGGATCAGCTCTTAGCCTGGTATGTCCTTGTTTGTGGCATTCACAAGCTGGAGGACTCCCGAGGACTAACCAGGGCTCGATCTTCCCTTGGACACCTAGCTCAGTGAGAGATGGCACAGAGGGGTAAGGGACAGGTCCCCCAATGTGCTTGTGCACGCTGGGTCATTGGGCTTGGGAATAATACTTCTTCACAGCTGCGTACCAAGACAGGAGGACTGAAGGGACTTGTCCTCAGTCACACCCACTAATCCAGGCCCCTAACTTTAAAACAGCTTTTATTTCTCCCTTGAGTAGTATCAATGATGATGATGTTGAAGACGAGGACAGCAATGCTGACAGCAACGGTGTCCTGAGTGTTTGCCGCAAGCCAGGCACTCAGCTGACATCATCTCACTTAATTTTCCTCCTTCCTGGGGTGCATGGAGTTTCGGGAGGGCCCTCCATCCCAGGGCCATGCAGCCCAGCCTGGCCCACAGCACCTGGTTAAGCAGTGTGTGTCTCAGATGAGGGCACCAAGCCGCAATCAGGAAGAGGCCGTGCTGGGATTTGAACCGGACTCTGTCTGACTCCAAGCTCCTGTGCTCATCTGATCTTCCTGCCCAGAAGTATAGAGGCTCAGAAGGAGGCAAGTGGCCTGCCTGAGGCCACGGACACAACGCAGGGGCGACGAGCCAGGCCTTCTTTCTCAGCAAGGCCTCCACGGGAGTGAGCGCCCCCATTTTATCTGACTGCCCCCTTGGTGCTACCTCGGGGTGGGGAGCACTCCTAGGAAGCTGAGGTGTGCGGGCCATTGCACTAACTGTCCGCTCCTTGGGCAGGGATTTTCTGTTTCAGTGCCCCCCACTCCCAGCTCAGAGTCTGGGTACAGCCGAGGGTACTGACACTGGGGAAATGCTCATTGATCAGATCGATGGAGAAGCCAATGCGTGACTCCAGGGGATGAGGAGTGAACCCGTAAGGAGGCCAGTGACGGAGGGTCCCAGGTGAGCAGAGCACTGCCTTTCACCTGGCTGGCTCTCTAGTTTATTTATTCCAGGGGAAAAAAAAATAAAAAATACAAATCTGACAACAATGCAAGGCTGTGTGATAATTCTATTCCCAGATCAAATCATGGCACGGGGAATGCGTTACCATCAACGTGATTACCTTGGGGGAACAGAGACAGGGAGCTTTATTAAATGAGACAATCTTGCTAAAAGGAAGTCTTACATTAGACTTTGGGCCTTAAATAATATTAGTGTCAGGAACTGACAAACATTCTGCACGTGGCGTCTGGGAGAAAACTGCCTCAGAGTGAGTGGCGGTCGGGGGGCTGGCGGGGCTGGGGTGACCGGCAGGGGACCAGGGTGACCGGGGTGGCTCCCTGGCCCAGAGGCCACAGAACAGTTCAAACCCAGTGGTACCTTCAGGCAGCAGGTATCTCCTTTGTGGTGATCTGAGGAAGGCGGGACCCTCTGTGTTCTCTGCCTTGGGCACAATGACCCCAAAACTGAGCAGGTCCCAAATGGAGGGAGACATCGGTCCCCAGTGGGCTTCCCACCTCCCTTCCTGAAAACTTGTCTCGGCTGTAGAACAGCTTCACATCTTCTGAGTGTGAAGGTCTGGGAGGTCTGGGTTTAATTCCTGCTTCACCAACCTTGTGACCGTGAGCATATAATTTAATCTTTTTGGATGCCAGTTTTCTTATCTGTAAAATGGGTTGACTGGTTCTGACTTCATCGGCTTGTTCTGAGGACTCGAATAGTTAATCTGGGGAAAGCTTCTAGAACTATGACCAGTATACAGGAAGTGCCCCACTCATGTTCTCTTTACTCCTGTCCTTGCCCTGTCCCCCTTTCTCTACCGTATGCCCCTCCACACCCATATCCCAGAAGAGGATTGCATGCTGCTGGAGAACCAACTCCTCCAGCCCACGGTAGGAAAAGAGTATCTTTGGAGGCCCTATTTCATCCTGATGATAGATCTGGGGGTTCCCAGAGGTCATCCAGTCCAAGCTCTCTTGTTTTAGATGGGGAAACTGAAGCTCCACACAGAGCCTCCAATGGGCAACAAACCGGCTGCTGACTGAGGATTTGACTCGGTATGTGGGAGACAGTTCTGGGACCCATATGGGCCACAGGTTTCCAGACCCCACATAAGTACGCCCTGAGATCAATCAATCCTACCGCTCCATTCTCTCCTAACCATGGAGTCATTCACAGAACGAGAGTACCAGTAATGGTCTGCGCTTCCGAAGAGCTGAGTGTGCTGGGCCCCGGGCTGAATCTGGATGCTGTTGGAATCTGCCTTATATCTAGTGAGGTAGCATTTCCAAGTTCACGAGAGTAAACTGAGGCTCCAAGGGCTGGTCCAAATCGTACAGCCAGCAACATGTTGAGCCAGTATTTGAACCCTAGGCAGTGTGACTTCAGGGCTGGCTCAGAACACAAGCCACAGTTCCTCAGGCCATGAAGCAGAGCACTCTCGCTTGTTCTCTGTTGACCTTGAAGAAGTCAGTTACCCTTGCTGAGTTTCACTTATATTGCCTATAAAGTGGCAGGGGTAAACTACAGGACCGTCCCTGCCGGGATCATGGTGAAGGCCAGAAACCTAGAATTTCAGGCTCAAGTGACCTTAGAGGTCATCACATGAGACATCTGTCTCCTGCCCAGAGGGATTAAACCACTGGCCCGGCCATGGAGCTCGGAGCGGCTGGAACAGTCCTTGACTGCAAGATGTCAGGGGCTGCCCAGCGCCACCTGATTTTCAGTTGTCCTTTCCAGAAGGGCTTGTAACCCTGCCAACTCCAACACAGGCTCTGTCCTGTTCCTCTGTGGCCCTGTGACTGTCCCTCTGCCAGATGTTTGTCATGTCACTGCTGTCCCCCTTTAATGTCCTGCCTGTTGCTCACCCCAAGTGTGAGAGGGAACAGGGCATAGCAGCAGGGTCCGGGATGGGGTTGAGAGGTCTGTGGGCTCCAGTCCAGCCCCGATATTGGTAAGGTATCTGGATTCGGCAAGCCCCTGCCTCCTTCTGGTTCTGAGTCAGAAGGGACCATGGCTTGCTTTGTTAAAAACTAGACAAGTTTATCCTCCTCCAAAATACATTTTGGGCACATCCCCAGTTCCAGTGGATGTTTCTAGACATTACAAGGAACAATTCATCATCAAATACCTTTGGGAAACACTGGGTTAAACAAAGTTCAACACTTTTTATTTCCTAATGCTTCTTTATTTAAATAATTGATTTAGCTTCAAAAGAAACGTGTCCTCACTGTGACCAGTGAGGAGCGTAGAGTCTTATAAAGCCAACGTTAGTGGCGAGCACCTTCTGTAACTCCCACCTCACCATAGACGGCCACGCTCCCGCCTGGGCTGTGTCTTCACACATCTGTCTCCATGCTCACAGAACATACATGCAAACACATACGCCCATACAGAGGGTGGTTAAGAACCTTATTTTGTTTTCTCCTGAAACCCTTTCTGAGCCTTTAACATGCCCAGGTGGGCTCTGCATCTCCAAGACCAGCTTTTGCTGCGTAGCTATTCCGAGTCCTGGGCCCTTTTTGTCCACACTGAGCATCTCGGGGCGAGCCTCTGGGCAAGGCTGGACTAGATGACCTAACACGTTGGCCTCACAGATCAGAGCGGAGGCTCTCTGCCGTAGGTGGGCGGGCAGGGGTTGGCTGCTTGGAATAGACGAACCCAAACTGGATGGCACTCAGAGCTGGCTCAGCGGCCAGAAGCACTGGGTGGGTGAATGCCATCACTGGGCGGGAAGGGGGGAGGGGGCAGGGGTCCTCAAGGCTCCTCCCTGAGAATGCCATGGGCAGCCACAGCCTGCAGGCAGCCAACCAGGTAGCCAGGAAGAGAAGGGTCAGTGCCCATGTCCAAGGAGGAATGAGAGGGCCAACTCGGGCCCCAGAGCCCTCTCCCAACCCAGACCCAGAAGGACCCAGCATGAATGCTACTTTAATGGCTGCTTCACTCCAAGCTTGCTTATGACGGCAGACTTATACCCGCTCATCAGCTTCACCATGATGCCCAGGAGGTCAGAGACATGCCTGGGGTCACAAAGAGCGTTGTGGTTGAGCCAGCCCACACCATGGGGCCCAGGATCCTGTCCAGCCTTCTCCGGGTGACTTTGTGGGGGGTGGTGCATCACACCTTCGGGGGAGCGAGACCTAGGTGCCTAAGGACTTGGGTCCGGGTCCTGGCACTGCTACCCAAAGTGCGCCCAGATCCTGAGATGGCTCCTAACTTCCAGTCGAGGCCTCTGTTCTCCAAGTTGACTTGGTCCTTGGACTTGTCTGGGTCACACGCCCCTTTGAGAAGGAGACAGGGCCTACTCCTCAGAGCTGCGCATAAACACGCATGCAGAGTGCTGTGTCTCCATTGTGGGCATGTCCTCTTGCTGCTCGAACATTCTGGCATCGTGGTTCATTTCTGAGGAACTGCTAGGTGCACTGTCCTGTGCTAGGTGTGGGGGAGGGGAGGGACAGAGGACTGGAGACAAGTGAGTTTGTATTCTCTGGGAGTATCCAGTCTGTCTGTATGATCAGGACACAGGACACATGCTGACACGTCCTCATATCCAGGTGGAGGTCTGAGGAGGTGGGAGTCCTGAGGGTCTGAAGGGAAGCCTCTCTATACCCGGAAGAGTCAGGGAGGACTTCTCGGAGGTGGCTGATCCTTGAGGGGTGGACAGGGTGGTGTTCTTGGTAAGAGGCACAGCTCATACAAAGGGCGGGAGGAATGGTCAGGTGGCAGGGGACAGGAGCTGGGAAGGTGGCTTGGTGAGCTACCAGGGACCCCAGGGAGGGGCATGGCCTTTGCTTCCCGTGTTGGTGCATCTCTGATGGCAGGAACCTGGCAGTGGCAGCCACCCGCCTCCGTTCAGGGAAGGGAAGCTGGCCTCTGTCCCTGTGGCAGCCTCCCACAGGCCAGAGCTGGCTGAGGGATAAGCATCTCTAATCGTTAATTACAGTCTGTGGTGTGATTTTATGACTTTCCAGATAAATGCTCTAGGAGGGAGTGTCAGCATTACGGACTTCCAGTTTAATGATCTGGGGTAATGATTTAAGGGGTGGGGTCCTGGGCAGCTGGAGGATGGGAGCAAAAGCTACTGGGAGGAGGGTGGGACCCCATGGGAGTGAGGCCCAGAGTTCCTGCCTGGGCAGCCACAGGGCTGCCTGAGCCTCAGGCTGGGGTGGCGTGTCACAGGCTGCCCGTTCCTTCACGTCCCTCTCCAAAGCTGTCCACCTGCTGGCTGCTCCCTGTGACCCCCATTCCCGGCCAGGGCTTGCGGGACTTTTTGGAATGGCAGGTTCTGAGAGTCCTGGCCATCTGTCTGCCCCCTTAGCCTCGCCACCCACCTCCTAGCTCTCCCTCGGGCCCCGTCGCCCGCCCGCAGTGAGCTCTGCCTTTCTGACAAGCCGCCACCCGCCCACCTCCTATGGGCGGGTTTGTCCACCTCTGCTGCGAAGTCCCCGAATGCTGGGGACCTCGTCCCAGCTTTCCCTCCATCTTCCCTGAATCAGAAGCATTTCTGAGTCTGTCTAGCTCCACATGCAGGCCAGGAGTCCTGGGAGATCTGGGGTCCTAGGGCACATCTCCAAGCCCTCCCTCACTGTGGGCATGGCGGGGAGCCTTCCTTGGTGTTCACCTTATTCGACTTTCTTTTGGGGAGAAGGGCTGCCCTGGGGTAGAGATGGCCTCTCTTAGCCCTGCGTGGGCACCAAGCACTGGCCGGGGCCCCTTCATGCCCTTGCTTTGCAAGGAGAACAGGACCGGAGCCAGACTGTCCACACTCATAAGCTTGGTGACTGAGGCAGGTAACCCAACCTCCCTGTTTCCCACTCTCCTCACCTGTAAATGGAGATGACGAGACTACCTGCCCCCTGGGTTTACTGTGAGGATTCAATGAGCTAATATATGGAACATTCTTGCTCCTGGACCAGCACATGAAATCTGCCGTTTGTCCTTAGTAGCGTACCTGTCCAGTCCCTGAGCGGCGGCCGCATCCAGCATGACGAGAGGCAGAAAAGCGGAGTGGCTGAGGGCTGGGATGCGAGCTGGCTGCCTGTGCTTGACTCCTGGCACGCGATGCCCTGGGGGACCTGGGGAAAGTTACTGGATTCTCTGGGCTGTGAAAGGCCGATTGTAAGAGTCGTAGCCACCACCTAGGATTACAGCTCGGATTAAATGAGTTAACACCGTAAGACAGGGAACAAGGGGCCTGGCACACAACAGGCACTTCATAATGGCCTTGTCACTCCCGTGTGACAGAGGGGGAAGCAGTCTTGGCCAGGGGAAGGGACTTGCCTGAGGACGTCACATAACCTCAGCTCTGAGTCCAGAGCCAAGGCATGTCCTCCCTAGCTCCTCATCCCCTCCATGGACAAGGGTCAGTTTCAGGCCTTTTCGGGTTCCCGAACCTTCTCTTGCAGTGCTCGTAATTAAAAAATCTCCACTGGCCTCCTCCTGCCCCAACATAGCTTAGGGGCGAATTGAACCTCAGCAAACTGAAGACTCCGAGGACAACTTCTCTCCAGGAAGCAGGGCTGGCCAAGGCCATTCCACTCCCTGTGACCTCAGCAGGTGCACAGCCTACTGATCCCCTTTATGACCAAGGCCACCGGAGCTTCCTCTCCCAGGGCCGGGTGTGTCCACTCAGCCCCTGGTCAGGACATCCGGCCCATCTCCCTGCCTTCTGGTTTCATTCTGCTCCTGCCTGTCCACCCGGCACACGGGGATGTGTCAAGCGTTGCGTGTGTCTGCTGCTGCCGTCCTGCCCACCGCAGAGCGCCCACCAGGCGGGCTGGATCCGCGGCTCAGTGCCGCAGACATCACTCTCCTGTGCTAATCACCGGAGTGCACCCTTGAATGGAGAGCCTGTCATTCTTCACTGTCACTGGGCGGCTGGGAAGGCAAGGCCACTGCTCAGACTGGAGCAGGGCACTCAGTGAGTGGGCAGCGGGGGTGGCCCACGCTGGCCGTGGTGCGGAAGCAGCTTTGGCTCCCTTGAGGTCTGAGCACGGGAGTGTTGGCATAGCAGAGGCTCCTGCTGGGCCTGGGGGGAGAGAAGGTGTGCGATTTCACCCACGTGGCTGAGTGTGCCCAGTGAGATAGGGCTTAAAAGCCGGGATCTGGGGTGAGGTCAGCTTGTGCACCCAACGCAGCTGCCACCATGGTTTATGACAATTAGGTTGCATTTTGTCACTTGGAGGTGCCAAATGTGAGGTTTTTATATGTGCCCATTATTCTTTGACATTCCTTCTTTCAAACGTGCTTCCGAATTATGCCTTAAATGTGGGCCTTAGTGACTGGCTTTTCCCCTAATTCCCCGAACACCTGTTCCAGGCCTGGTAACAGGCTGAGAGGCTTCCTGTAGCCACTCACTGGATCCACAAACCCACCAGTGGGGTAGCTACTCTTGTTATGACCCCCTTCTCGAAGCAGAGGAAGCTGAGGCATGGACAGAGGAAGCAAATCACTCATGGCATCTGTTAGTAAGTCACAGGGCTACTTACAAGTCTCCACGGTGAGCCCCGAGCTTCCTTCTTTTTTTTTTTTTTTTAAATTTATTTATTTATTTGAGAGAGAATGAGTGAGAGAGAGAATGAGAGAAGAGAAGATCAGAGGGAGAAGCAGATTCCCCAAAGATCTGGGAGCCCGATGCGGGACTCTATCCTGGAAGTCCGGGATCACGACCTGAGCCGAAGGCAGTCGCTCAACCAACTGAGCCACCCAGGCGCCCCTCGAGCTTCCTTCTTAGCCACTGTATTACTCTGCCTCTCGACACAGCCCTGGCCTCTTCTCAGAGACCTGAGCTGGGCCCCCTCCAGTCTAGGTGGGAGACGTGGGGGTGTGTCGCCCACAAGAGCTGGTCTGTGCCAAGGGAGCACGTGAATGAGAGAGGCCTGGTGATCGCTGCAGCTCTGGCCCCAGACGGGTTTGTTGGGTGGCAGGAGAAAAGGTCCTGGGTGGTCAGGCTCCTTCCTGGAGGAGGCAGAGAGAAACCAGGACTTGATCAGGATTAGAGAGGTCAGCAGAGGGGTGGGCACAGCGGTCCTGCCAGCTGATCTGGGAATTCCTGGCTCAACTTTGCACACGGTGGAAATCTTTAATAAAATGCCAGGAGGACACCACTGGAGCAGGACCTTGTGGTTTACACGTGACTTTCACAGCCTTCTTGGGGCATTCTCACCTTGCCCCAGCCTGCCAGCTTAGCCATGCCCGGCCACCCACCCGAGTCCCCCAGAAAAGATCCTGGGGACCCATTTGCACTCTTCTTGTCACCCGAGCCCCCTCCACTATCAGCTACTGGGAATACCCTGTTTCTGCTCACTTCCTTCCTGCTCCATTGCCCCTATCTGTCTGCATACCTCTGACCCGCCTAGTCACTGTCACTGTCTCTCAGATGCTTCTCTTCTACCCAGTGGCTCTTCCCTCTGACTGCTTCTCCATCATTCAGGCTGAAGGATCCTCCTGAGGCACAATCGAGCCAATCCTTCCTTGCTTACAATTCCTCCCTGAATGCCAAGGACCTCAGGTTGATTCCAGATCCCTGAGCATGTCTAATGGAGCCTTCTGTGCCTGACCATCCCTGGATACAAATCCTGAGTTATATCACTGAATTAGAAAAATCCTCTCGCTGGAAGCCATGTTGGTAATCAGAGAAGACTTCCTGGAGGAGGTGACAACTAGGTTGGAGGCTAAAGGATAATTGCGAGTCCATGCCACAGACCACACAAGAAAGGTGCTCCGGGACAGCAGCAGCTAAGGACCTTCTTTGAAGTGCCCCGCACACCCTTTATCCCCTGTGCCCTGGGAGAGCCGAGAGGAGGCAGAACCATGGGGATTTGAGACCAATCATGCAGTGTGGACATTCTGAGAAATACCACCAGCCAGTGAGTGGGCTGGCATCCACACAGAAAGGGAGCTTCAGGGCTGAATTTGCAGGGCCCAGATAAGCATCCCTGCCTTGCCCCAGAGAGGAAGTTACCGTGCACAGGGCCCTCGTGTGGCCGGGGGGATAGCGCATGTTTGGAACACGCAGAAACTGACTGGAAGGACCACACAGGGGACAGAATGGCTAGTGGGGGGGCAGGAGCAAGAGAGCATCCTGCAGGGCAGAGAAAGGAACCGTGATTCTCTCCTCCAGCAGCCCGAGGAGATCCCTGGATGGGTTCATGGCTGAGTGAGAAGGGGAGAAGGGGTCTGCATGGTTTTTTGGAAACCACTTGCAAAGGCACGGCTGTGTGGGGGGATTTGCATTTGCCAGGGAAGCCAGGCACCCAAAGGTAGAATTTTTTCAGAAAACAGAACTGAGCTAATGCAGTGGTTGGAGGTGCAGTGGTGTGTCTCAAACCCAGCCTTAGACTCCAGGGGCCCCAGGAGAGCACCAGGCTTGGCCTCAGTGAAGACACTTCTGTCTCCATCCTCCAGTTGTCAGTCGCTATCAATGTGTGGTGCTGGGCAGCTGCGTCCCCTTTTGAGGACCTCCAGCTTCCCATCTATAAAATGGGAATTTTAGTAATAATCTTTCTGTCTCCTAAGAGAGTTGGAAGATCAAAGAGATTAATGGAGATGAAATTACATGCCCGGTGAGCTGTGTACAACCATCGTTGTGGGTGTGGGAGACGATAGGACAGGTTTGGCCCCTGCCCTCAAGCAGCTCATGGTCTGGTTAGGAGGCAGATAAGTAGCTGGACTGGAAACACTTACACGGGAGGTACTCTGATGGGGGGCAGTTCAGGGGCTGTGAGAGCATGTAGCAGGAGCACCTCAACCAGGGAAGGCTTCCTGGAGGAGGTGATTTCTGAGTTGAGACAGGAAGGAAGGGAAAGAGTATGGGAGGAAGGAAGGAAGGAAGGAAGGAAGGAAGGAAGGAAGGAAGGGAAGGGAGATGCAGTGGGGAAGGGGACTGTTCAGGCTGTAGGTCAGGAAGAAGGTGGAGAAGGGAGTCACCTGAATGTCTCTTGCTACTTCAGCCTGTTTCAGGCACTGTTTATTGGAAGTCTGGCAGGAGCTGGTGAGAGTCGGAACTTGACAAGTTCTGTGTATGTATGCATTGTGGAGAGGAAAGGGCTCTGGTGTGATGGGCTTGGCTGTGTCCCAAATCGTAAATCACATGCAGTCATAAATCTTAGAAGGAGTCCCAGAAATGAGTCCCAACACCAAGGAATGCAAAGATAGAGGCCCATATCATATCCCTCTTCAGTTTACCATCCTTGTTCATGCAAACACCAAAAGGAACAAGGAGGGGGTACTACCACCTCCTCCGAGAAGCCTTCACAGACTTCCCCTGGGCCAAGTGAATTACAACCTCCTGGGAACACTCACTGAGGGTACATTCGTACTCTCTCACCCAGGTTAGCTCAGGGGCACCTTGGGGCCTCCTGCCTGTCCTGCCATCCTCGGGACAGAGTTGCTGGTTGTCCTTGGTCACTGCTGCTATCTGGAGTGACTGGCTGGTCATTGTTTGTCTGTGGTAGCCTGGTGACATGTTCCAGTGCCTTCCAGCCTGCTCTGCATCTGGAGCCCGGGAAGGCAAACTCCCCGAAGGGGGGCTTTCCGAGACATTAGCCCGCTCGGTGAAAATGAGAATTTCCACATGCAGATATTAGCTAATGGAGACCCTCATTACTTGTCATCGCATTAATTTTAGGAGATGGTCCTGGTGCACATTAGGAGGCTATTTTAGTGCCATGTGGAGTAGACACCTTTATTAGCCGTCGGAGGTCAGGGAGGTAATGAAGTGCTTGAGGTAGAAGGGAGAGATCACGCTTCACCTTGAGCCTGGCCATTTCCCTGTGTTTCAGCAGCGTCAGCTTATCCGTCAGACACTGCCCACGGCCTGAGGCGGCCTCGGGCAGTCCAGATCCACGGTGGGCAGGCAGGGCGAGGGTCTGCGCGGGTGATCCGATGTGGGTGCACATGCGGAGAAGTGAGAAGTGGGGCATTTAGGTGTGGGTGTGTGTGCATGTGTGGTGTAAGCTCACCTGTGTGTGAGCACGTGTTTATGTGCCTAGGGCTGTGTGTGTGTGTGTGTGTGTGTGTGTGTGTGTGTGTATAGAGTAAGTGGGTTCCCATGCAGATGTATGTGGGTAAAGATCTTTCTAAGTGAGCTGGAGGAAACTGGCTTCCTGTGGAGCAGTGAGCTCCCTGCCATTTGACGAGATCATGCACTTGGGCAGCTGGCTTCTTTGGAGGGACTCTTATAAGGGAAGAGGGACACTGCAGGGGTGGCGGACGGACCCTCAGCCTCACGATGCCAGGATTCTGGATCTCTGGCCTGGGCTTCAGGAGACCTGGTTTGTACACATGGCTTGAGCATTGCCTAGTGGCCCGAGGGCACCCTTTGCCTTCGCTGTGCCTAGGCTCCCCCTGCCAGGAGGCTTTGGGCCCCAAACCTTCAGCTGCTTCCCAGGAAACTGTGGTGAGTGAGTCCCTTCAGGCCCTCGCTGGGCACCGGGTCCCCTTTTTCCTAGACTGGGCAGTCTGACCTGCTCTGGGGTCTCTGCTCCTCTGCCAGGGCTGCTGACTCAGCTGGTGATGCTTCAGGAATGTCCATCTCACGCCCTTTGAGGACCCCTCCTCCTCGGGGTGCCACTCTCCGATTTCTTCTTGGCTCTTGGGAGACAGGCTGAAGCCGTGAGAAGGGCAGCCTCCCCAACAAGCAAGCAGGCGTGAGGCTTCCCCTCTGCCCTCATGAAGACTCTGGAAGGCCTGGTCTCCTTGGGGCACTTGGAGGGTGGGAGAGGAGGCAAGCAGGCTCCCGGGGCACACTCTGGTGACATGGAAGAAGGCTCTCAGGTCTCCTCTGGCTGTCCAGGCTGCTGGCCCCCACAGGTGCCCTGGCTCTCATGGGCATGGCACTTCATAGTTTACTATGACTTTGCCCTTTAGTGGCTCAAGATCCCTCATAGCCTCAGCCTCTGGGGCAGATAAAGAGGGTGACAAGCCACTTACGGGCACACAGCGAGTGAGGGACCGAGCTGGGTCTGGTCTCAAAGCCCTGCACCCCTGACCTGCAACCCACCAATCCTCTCTCCCTGCTTCTGGATGCTTCGCTGGGTAGATGCTGCAGGGATGGGAGCTAAGTGGACCTCAGGGAGGGGCAGGGAGGTGGCCTCTTTGGAGGGCTTCGGAGTCGCCCCCCTTCCAGGCGAGGGCTGGGGCCAGCTGTATGACCTTGGGCAGGTCACTTCATCTTGCTGGACCTTTATTTCTTCACCCATGAAATCATGCCAGGAGGAAGTAGGTGTGTCACTTTCAGGGGTTCTTGCTCCTCTCTCTTCCCCTTAGACCTGAGCGGGTTGGAGTTAAGTCTTCTTGGATCTTCCTCACCGGGGAAGTAGGTGGGAGCGTTTGTCTATGAGAATTCTGGCTTGGTTAAGCCTCTCACCCCCCCACACTGTCACCTTGAACCCTATTGTCCCTTCCTGTCTGATCTCATGGCAAGCCCAGATGGCCCCATATCGATCCGAGAGAGACCAAGCCCCCAAAAGCGCAGCACCAGGGTGGATGGAGAAGTGGGGAGTCAGAGCTTTCCTGGTCATGCCTTGTCAGAATTTCTATAGGGCCCAGGGAGGGCACTGGACACACCGTCTTTGGGCCGGGCCACTGTCACATCTCCCCATCCGGGTGAGATGTCATCAAGTTCAATCCCTTTCCTTCCCTGGTCCCTAATGGGGGCTGACACGTGCTGGCTCTTTGCAGAGTAAACAAACAAATAAATTCAGCCTCGGATGAAGGGCTCAGAGACCTGGCAGTCAGGGGAATTCGGTCTGGCTGGGAAAGGAAGCTGCATTTACCCCTCATCTTGCTGATGGGGAAACAGAGGTCCTGGAGGACACAACTCTGAGGAGAGGACGCAGTGGGCCAGAGTAAGGCAGGCGGGGAAGGGTTCAGAGCCAGGAACTCGGGGTCTGTGGGAGTGTGGCCCTGGCTTGAGGGTGGAGGAGCGAGTAATGGGGCTGGGCCGGAGGAGGAGACCCGAGGGAGGGGGATGGAGGTGGGATAAGCGTCTTCTACGCGGGGAAGGAGCAGTGTGGCAGCCCCTGTATGAGAGCGTGCAGTCCCATTAGGACACAGAAGGAAAGTTATTAGGGTCTAGAACCGCCTAGGCTGCAGAGTGAGGCATGGATGCAGCCCCCACTAGAACCCTGTCTGACCAGGCTCCCTGTCCAGTGCTCACTCTCCCGTGTACACTACCTACCCAAGTCTAGAAGCCTGAACAGACAGGAGAAGGTATGGCCAGATGCCGTTCTGCTGGCTTTTCTTTAGACCGCACGTGCACCGGGATCCCAAGGTCCCTCCAGGCCCTGGGATCCACTGGGGATGAGACTGGTCCCCTGGACCCAGCACGTGGGGTGGCAGGTGGCCTGGACCCACAGGCCTCACAAAGACACCCTACATGCCACGGCTTTGTTTTCTCGGGGTGGCAGTGAGGGAGGGAGGAGGGAGGCATGGGAGGCCTCCACACATGGTGGCAAATTTAGGCCATCGATTTGCATTTATTTCCTGCTCAAATGATCCAGGCTGGCCGCTGCTGGGGGTCGGGGCGAGGGGGCTGCTCTTTAGCATTTTAAGTTTGCAGATAATTGGAGGAAAATAACTCCAATAATGAAATCACTGCTGGATCGCATTCTGATACGTGACAAATCAATTCATTTATGATACCTTCTTTGTCACACTGAGCCATTCTGGCGCTCAGTGGAAACCTCTTAAATTAATAAAACTGTTAAATCCATAAAATCCTCCGTTCCGAGGAGCCCATCACAGCACAAGTTTGAATCATTAAAGGAATAAAACTGATAAATGTGAGCTGGGGAGTGTCTGCGTCTGCAAAGAGGGGCTGGCTTTTAAGACAGATACAATATAATAGTCATAAGCTTCAATACATCCTCACTCTGGGCAGCAGGGGGAGGGGAGGGGGGCGGGGCCACCGACACAATCCAGGGAGGAGTGCTGGTGGATATAGACCCAGCCAGCGTGGGGCAGGCTGGTTTAGTGGTGATTCGCGGGACTTCAGCCTTTTAAATAAAATATGGTTTAATAGCAAAGAGAAAAATATAAAGCCTTTTTTGGACCCTGTCGAACCTGACTTAGCTCAGCAGGGATTTTCCAAAATAGCTGCCCTTAGTCTGAAAAGGGGAGGGACCTTACAGGCTGTCAGATCACAGGCTGTCCTGGGAGGGGGAGAAGGAGGGGCTAGACCACCAGACCCGTGGACCCAGGTAGGGCCGGCAGCCTCCCAGCTTGACTGCTGGCTGCTTGTACGAACTTGGCCGGGCTACTGCACGTTCTCCGAGCTTCTCTTTCCTCATGTGTAAACTGGGGATAAGGGTGCTGGTCTCACAGGGAGGAGTGTATGCAGGGGCCCAAGAAAGAGCTTTGTAAAAAACTGCAGCATGCAAGGGGTGGTCAGTTCACGGTCATTCTTCAGCATGGCCCTAGCTGAAAGGCCCCTGCAATTCTTAGGCACAGTGTTAGATTTTTATTTTTATTTTTTATTTTTTGTGTGTGCATTGTGTGCGGGTCGCTGATTCTGCTGGAGTGCCCTGGGAAGTTCTGTGCGCAAGAACTGCAGCGCATACATCACAGAAGTATACACCGTTTGTGTGTGTTCTCCTTCAAACGCACAGACCCCGGAAGGAGCCCCCACATGCAGGCTGAATGAGCTCGGGAGGAACCATCCGGGGGGCTGGCACTCAGAAAACAGCCAATGAGGACTCCTTCTTCCCTCTTCGGTAGTCCCATTTGGAAAACACTTTAAGGAGTGTTCAGGGCCCCCTCCCTGCCCCGCAGTGGGCAAGCATGGGCAGCCACAGGGAGTGAAGAGATCCTGCCTGGCCCTTTGGGTCTCATGGGGACTCCTCTGTTGTCCATTTCCTTTACTGTGGAAGGTCTCTGAAGCCATGATTTGGGTCTCTCCCTCTTCTAGCCTCCTCTCGCTCCTCTCCCACGAACACACTCTGGAAAGGATGGCCTGCTCAGCCCCCATTCCAGAAGCTAGGGGCTCATCCAATGTGGCAGCTTTCAAACTGTATTTGTTCATCAGAAGAAAACTTTTGACATTGCATCCCAGTGTATACAGACACGTTATACATACGAAATTGGAACAAATGTGTAGGAAACAATACTTACCCTTAATGCAAGTTTGAGATTCTATTCTACTCTATTCTATTCCATTCCATTCCTTACATTTGGTTCCATTCCATTCTTTTCTCAGTTTTAAAAATGCTGTCTTGATGCATTAAATTCGTTTTATGATCCACTAATGGGTGTGGCCAGTATTCGGTAATTCTGAACCTATCCACTGCCTCAGTTTTCTGACGGCCAAAGATGGCCCAGAACTGACCAGCCCCTCTCCCAGGCTGCAAGGGTCCAAGCCCACAGACTCCCAAGCCACCTGCCCTTCACAGCCACTCCCTTTTGCTGGCTCAACCTTAACCCAGCCAGAGCCTGCCCCGTCGGTCACTCTGTGTAGGATTCAGGAACACCAGATGGGAAAGAGACAGGAAGGTGTCACCAGAGGCTTCAGTTCACCTTCTTTAAAAGAGAGTAGAAGTGACAGGATGAGCCACCTGCCCTCTCCGCCCAAAAGCAATCCAAGGACCTGGAGGGTGGGGAACCCCATGCCTCTGGCACAATGAGCCACGTGGGCCACCTGGCAACCTTACAAGCCTCACTGCCTGCAAGCGTCAAGAATTTTTGACAGCCCGCCGTGTGAGTGCTAATTGCCAGCCAAGGAGAGGGGGGCAGCCCCACAATCCACATCAGTTGTGGGCATTGGCCATGGCCGTGAGACAAAAAGGTTCACCAGAGGCTGTCAGACCCCAGTGTCGGCACCACTGTGCCTGCCGGAGGCCAGACAGAAACAATGGCCACCTGCCACCCCCCACCGCCTTGGCGGCCTGGCCCTGAGCATTGCTGGCTTGCAGGGCACGGCCTGACAGGTGTAGAGGCAAACACTTAGCCTGCCTGGACTGCCTGGATGTTTTGTCACCGTGCTTGTCACCCTAGGACTGACTGATGGGCTGTCATCACCTGCCACCACCTTTCTTATGGAGGGAAAGCTTCAGGTTGGGTTTTTTGTTTCCTCAAAAATTTTTTCCTCGTGGGGAAGCTGAAATTCCCAGCCCACCTAAAGCATCACGATTGGTGCTTTCAAATTAAGCTGCTGAGGGGAACTGGGAGGCTCAGTGGGTGACATTCAACTCTCCCATCCTGGGCTCATGTTAAATCTGTTTTTTGAATCAAATCGGGCATCTGAGAAGCACATCGGTTCTCAAACTTTAACCTGCATCAGAACCATCTGGAAGGCTGGTTAAACCACAGCATGTGGGTTCCAGGAATCAGAGTTTCCATTCAGTGCGTCTGGGGCGGGGCCTGACATCATCTGCATTTCTAATAAGTTCTCTGTGATGCCGATGGATGCCGCATCTCTGGAGGACCATGCTAGGAGACCCATTGCCCTAGAAAGTGCTTCTTGATCTCTGTGTGTGAGCATTGCATGAACCTGGAGATCTTTTTCCAAATACACTTGCTGGGCATCACTTAGCACTGGAGTTTTCAGACCATGTCAGACACTCCAGCGCTTCCAGCCCCAACTTGCTAGAGGAGGTCACAGGAGATGTCGTGTCTCACGTAAGGGTGACAAGTGCTTTTTGAACATCTGGAGTTGTTCAGAGAGACAAGGGCTGTCTAGAAACGCAGTGAAGCCTCTGGTGCTAGAGTGGTCCAGGCCCAGTTTGGGGCACCAACCTTCTAGGCTGAGCTAGCAGAGACCCTGAATAAGGTAGAGGTTGAATGGCGTCTCCAGAGGTCTTCCTACCCCACTGAGACTTCTATGAGCTGAGGGTTTGGGGCTATAGAGTTCGGGCTGGATCTGAGGCAAGGAAACTGGCCATTTCAACGTATCTCTCCTGTGTCCCAGGATGCCCCCTGGCTCGGGGGTTCAATTTTCCGCCATGTTTGCTTCATGACAGCTGGTTTGTCAGACCTCATCTCTCCCTCTCTCCCCACTGATCCTAACGGCCACCCACACCCCCAGGAGAGAGGCAGGGAGCTGTGTTACCACGGTGCCCAGGGAGGTCCAAAGACGTGTTCCAGGGCCCACCATACTTTCTCAGGCTCTCAGAGGGGCGAGAAAGAGGGCCACACAGCCCCGGTGACAAAGGTAAGCGAGCGGGCAGCAAGAAAGGCCAGTGCCACCCGGCACAGCTGAGGGAATAACAGTGGATATCCCCAAGTGAGTTACAGACTTGTAGGGAGCCTGCTAAAGAGGCATCTAACTTGTCCATGACCCTCAGAGTTCCGGTCGAGCGAGGAGTCAGGTTGATGAAGGGTCTGTGTCCCCCCCTCTCTATAGCCAGTCTTACCCCAGGGTCCCTTCTTCCCCACTCTGTCCCCTTTCCCCTTGCATACGCTTGCACCTTGCTGTGGCTTTTATTTATTTATTTATTTTTAAAAGGAACCAGCTGTATTGAGGTATAATTCACCCACTGGAAGTGTTCAGTAGGATGAGATTTTGTAAATTTATACAGTGAGCAACTGTCCCCACAATCCACGCTTAGAGCATCTTCATGGCTCCTGAAAGCTCCCTCTTGCTTGTTTTGCGTCAATCCCTGCTCCAGCTCTCAGCCCGGGAAACTGCCGATCCACTTTCTTTCTCTGTACTTTTGCCTTTTCTAGGCCTCCGGTGCAAGGGGACTCGTGCAACAAATCGTCTTTTGTGTCTGGCTCCTGTCACACAGCATCACGTGTCTGAGGCATGGCCATGTCGTCCCGTGCCTTTCTCCACTGCTGGGTTGTCATCTCGCATCCGGCGGCCGCACGTTGTATTCATCCCATCACCCGATCACGGACATCACGGCTGCATCCAAGTTTGAGCAGTGACCCACAACACTGCGACGAGTATTTGCGTCGAAGTTTCCCTGCAGATAGAGGTCCTCACTGTTCCTGGGTAGACACCTACGAGTCCTACGCTAAGTGTGCGCTTAACTTTTTAAGAAACTACGCAACTGCTGGGGCGCCTGGGTGGCTCAGTGGGTTAAAGCCTCTGCCTTTGGCTCAGGTCATGATCTCAGGGTCCTGAGATGGAGTCCTGCATTGGGCTCTCTTCTCAGCAGGGAGCCTGCTTCCCCCTCTTTCTCTGCCTGCCTCTCTGCCTACTTATGATATCCCTGTGTCAAATAAATAAATCTTAAAAAAAAAAAAAAAAAGGAAACTGCCCAACTGTCTTCCCAAGGGGCTATACCATTTTACCATTTCCCCAGCCGCATGTGAGGCTTTCTCCACTTCCTCCCCAACACTTGTTTTTGCCTACCTTTTTTTATGGGAGCCATCCGACTGCATATGTAGGGGTGTCTCTAATGAGCATTTCCCTGATGACTAATGACCCTGAGCTACTTTTCATAGGTCTATTATTCATTAGTAGATCTTTGGTTAAGTGTTTATTCCAATCTTTTTCTTTTAATTGGGTTGTTGGTTTTATTATTGAGTTATAAAATCTCTTCCTATAGTCTCACCATCTCTTCCCATATCCTTTTTCCAGATACTTAATTGGCAAGCATTTTCTCCCAGTCTGGGGCTTGTCTTCTCATTCTCTTAAGCATCTTTGGAAATGCAAAAGTTTTAAATTTTAGTGGCATCTGGTTTATTATTCTTTTTCTATTATGGATCAGGTGTTGGTGTCATAGTGAAAAAATCTTTGCTTAACCTGAAGTCATAAAGATCTCCTATTTTGTTTCCCTAGAAGTTATATAGTTTTTAGCTTTTATATAGATCTATGATCTCTTTTGAGTGAATTTTGTATAGGATGTAAGGTTAGAATTGAACTTTTGTTTTGTTTTGTTTTGCACACAGATATCCGATTGTCCCGTCATTATTTGTTGAAAAGACTATCTTTTTCTTATTGAATTGCCTTGGCATTTTGTGGCGAATCAATTGATTGTATATATGTGGGTTTATTTCTGTATTCTCTGTTTTGTGGCATTGATCTGTATGTCTATCTTTCTACTAATGTGACACTGTGTTGGTTACTGTAACTTTATAGTAAAATTTGAAATCTAGTAGTGCAAATCCTCCAACTTTGCTGTTGTTCTGCAGAATTGTTTTGGCTATTCTATTTTCGTTTCTGTATAAATTTTAAGATCAGCTTGTCAATTTCTACAACAAAAAAAGCCTGCTGAGATTTTGATAGAGACTTGATAGGGATTTTGATGGCAATTTGAGGAAACTTGCCATCTTAACAATTTTGACTCTTCCAATTCACACACATTTACTCAGATCTCCATTTCTGTAGGCTTAATTTCTTTTTACAGTATTTTCTAGTTTGCTAGGTACAATTCTCTTATGTCTCTTGTTAAATTTGTTCCTAATACTTTTCTTCTTTTTGATGCTGTTGTGAATGAGTTTTCTTAATTTTATTTTCAGATGCTTTATTGGTAGTATATAGAAATACAATTGATTTTCATATATTCTTTTATATGCTGTGATGGTTTTAAAGTGGTCTTGATATTCCTCCCCTTGAGAGATGGGATCTGCGTCCCTAGTGCTCAGTCTTGCTCTGGAGGTTTTCTACCAGTAAAATATGGCAGAAGTAGTGCTGGGCCAGTTTCCAGGTCTTTAGAAACTAGCAGCTTCCACTTCTCGTCTCTGAGATACTAGGTCCTTGAGCCCAGCCACCATGCTGTGAGGAAGTCCAGGCAGCCGGGGGAGGGTCCATGTGCAGGTCTGCATAGAGAGGAAGGGACGCTGCCAGTCCTCGGCAGCACAGACTGGCCAGCCACAGAAGGGAGACGTCTGGGAAGCAGAGCCTCCAGGTTCCAGGTGAATGGCTTCAGCTGGTGCTATGTGTAGCAGAGATGAGCCTTCCCAGCTAGGCCTTGCCTTTCCTGCAGATTGGTGAGCCAATGAAGTGACCATTGTTGATTTGAGCCACTAACTTTTTGGGGTGGTTTATTACACAGAACTAGGTAACTGGAACATTAGCCCCTGGAATCTGATTCAGGAACTGAGTGGGAAGAAAAGATGCGAAGGGGAAAGGCAGGCAGCAGGAGGGACCAAAGGAAGGACGGGGTTAACGTGTCTGAGGGCTTGAGGGCCTGCCCCATGCTAACACGTGTCTTGATCATTAGCGTTAGGCGGGCTTAGAGACACACGGCCCTCCCGTAAGTACACTGTGTGTGCCTGACCTCAGGTAGGCCATTCCGGCCCTTCCTTCCCTCGGGGCCTCAGTCGCCCCCTCTGTACAGTGAAGACGCTTGATTCTCTCTGCCATCACCCAGGAGAATGGCGGATCCCCGGGCTGATGCTGAAGGGGACGTGGTGCCTGGAGCTGCCCTGTGCTGGGGGCTGCCCTCGAAGGGCATCTGTGGCCGTGGGTCCTCAGTCACTTAAGGAGTCTGACTGCATCTTTGGAATCCCGTGTGCCTGAGGGAGGAGGAAGAGGCAGAGAGGGAAGACAAGGAAGAAAACCAGGAATTCATAGTGATTACAGTAATACTTTGTGTTATCATGCTGCTTTCTCTTATATATTATTTTTAATTAAATCTTTTAAGGTAATTGTAAATTTACACGCAGTTTTAAGAAACAGCGCAGACATCCATCCTGTGTCCCCTTTATGCAATTTCCCCCAGTGGTAACATCTTGTAAAACCTGAGCCCAGTATCACAGCTGGGAATTTACCACTGGCATCTTCAAGATACAGTGGTTTCCGTCACTACAAGGTATGCTTCTTTCTTGAAAGGAGGATTTCACCTGAGGCAGAAGGTCGGCCCCGGGGCCGTGGGGTGCATAGGGCATAGCAGAAAAAGGAGGGCTCCCTGTGCCTATATCCTCCTGTCTGTGTGAAGGAGCAGGTGCCCATCCGTGAGGGAGCCACTGGCTGAGCCCGGCCACTTAGCCTCTGGCAAGGCGTCGGGTACAGCTCTCTCGGACTGAGGAGGACATGGGACTTTTTGCCCTGGAGGGCAGAACTGGGGACACAGATTCCAGGCTCAGGATAAGGTCACATGAGGGCTCATCCCTAGAGGTGTGTGGGGGAGACTGGATAGCCCCATGGGGCCCACCATGGTCGATCATGGTGCCTGATGATTCTTGGGAATCCCTCCCCGTGCTAAGAGGCTGCTGTGCGGACTGTGGCACCGGCTCAGAATTCCCTGGGCTCTGCACTGAGTGATGCATCTGGCCTAGCTGGACTGCTGTGTGCCCCTGCCCCCAACCTCCCCTCTTGGCTCAGCCCTTCTCTGTCCTGGCTTGGCTCAGAGAGCCCTGGGCTCTTAGGCTGCCCTGTCCTCCCAGGACCAATCCCTGGTCACAAGGCCCAAGGTCAGACCTGTTTGTTTGGAGTCGTCTGGAGAACAAAGCCCGGAGTGAGAAGGGGCAAGGTGGGGGACGGGCAGGACTGACAGGCGGCAGCTGGGCCCAGCTGGCCTGTGCTTCTGGGCAGCCTGGCCCCTCTGCCAAGCCTCCCTTCATGGTGTGCCGCTCTCTGCCCGCTGTCCCCATGGCCTGGACCCCCTTTTCTTTTGTTCTTTTCAGGGCCAGCTCTTCCATGTCCTTCGGTTCTCATACCTCCTCAGGGAGGCCCTCCCTGATTGCCACAAAATACATTTCCTTTCTCTTCCTTGACAGTTCCTCCACCTTCTGTTTGCTTCTTTCCTGGCACTATCACAGTCTGTCATTGTCTGTTGGTTCATGCGTTCTTGGTCTGGTCTGTCCTGCTGGACTGCTGACTCTGTGTGGGTGGGGTCCCTCCGGCCCTGCTCCCTGTACCCGGCGCAGCAGGTGCCTGATGGAGGAGTGAGCAGTAACAGCTACGACTTGCACAGCATTTGTAAGCAACAGGCCCTGTTCTTAACTATCAGCATTAACTGAATATATCCTCTTACCAAACCAGGAGGGACTTATTATTATTGTCCTCATTTTATAGATGAGGCACCAGCAAGGAGAAGTATGTGTCCCACAGCTAGTAAGCGGGGCGGTCGAGACTCGAACCCAGGTAGTCTAGTGCCAGAGTCCATGCTCTCAAGAGCCTGAAAGAGTGACGACTGGGGCTCCTGGGTGGTTCAGTGGGTTAAGCCTCTGCCTTCGGCTCAGGTCATGATCCCAGAGTCCTGGGATCGAGTCCTGCATCGGGCTCTCTGCTCAGCAGGGATCCTGCTTCCCTCTTCTCTCTTTCTGCCTGCCTCTCTGCCTGCTTGTGATTTCTCTCTCTGTCAAATAAATAAATAAAATCTTCAAAAAAAAAATTAAATTAAAAAAAAAAAAAAGAGTGACGACTGACCTGCTTCATCAGGGTCCACGGCTCCCCAGACATGTTCATGGATCTCCTGCCCCACCTCCTGCTCATTCTCCTCTCCAGGCTGAGAGCTCTGATGCTAATGGTCTTGGCAGGCTCCTCTCCTCCCAGAAGCACCATGAGGGAGGCCTTGTCATTCTCTTCAGGCAAAGGAGAAACTGAGTCTCTGTATGGGAAGAAAGTGGGGCTGCCTTACTTCCAGTCCAGGGCCATTTCTCTGCCCTCAGTTTCTTGACCTCATAGGTGGGAGCGTATTTCCAAAGGGTGGATGTGCTCCTCAGTGGCTGGGTGAGCTTCCGGATGGAACCCTTCAAATTTCTCAACAGCCTTAGGGGGAGGACGGCAGGCATGGCTTTGATCCCCATTCCACTGATGGAAAAACTGAGGCCAGGATGGTGTTGCTTGTGGTCTTCTGGCCGAAGAGGACTCAGACTTTCTGATTTTCAGCACTGGGCTGTCTCCAAGGAACCCATGACATGGGGTGGCCGGAGTTCCTGAGGTTGCAGGTTCCTCTGCAACCTCACCTGCCCCAGCATCGGGGTGAGAAGTCAAGGAGGTTGGCACAGTGTAGGTGGTCAATCTATGACCGAACTGCACAGGAGATGATGCAGACTCAGCCAGGGATGAATGAGTGAATGAATGGTTCTCTGATGTATGCCCCACACTAGATGCCTAGCACAGAACAGACTCTTGTAGGGGCTCTGTAATTGCCAGGTGCCCACTGGATCCTTCAGAGCCAGCCCATGTGACCTACTAGCTTAGGCTGGGGAGAATGGTCCCTTCTTTAAAGGAGAGACAAATCCAGGGGTATGGAAGTTCAAGGAAGGCTTCTTGGAGAAGGTGACCTTGGTACTGGGCATGGAAGGCTCCAAGAAGAGCTTCCTAGGCTGAGGGGTCATTAAAACCCTGGCTTCAGTTGGATTCCATCACTAGAATGGAAGGGAAGACAGGAGAGAGGAACTCCAGCCCTGGGCATGGGGCAGGGTTCTACCCATCCCTTGTACGAGGCACACAATAGCCAGGCTTAAAATAGGTGAGCCATTCCTCTGGTCCCTCCCCAGCATTTTCCTGGAGCCTCCCAACACCTGTCTCTCTGAGACCCCTCGGCTCTTTGGCATTGAACTCTAAGGACATGATGGTTTAGTTTTAGATACACGTGGGTCCTGCTTCAAAGATTTTCAATCCACGAAAATCCAAAGCTTCTAGGGACAGAGAATTTCATTTTATTGAATCTTCTCAGGGAATTAGGCATTTTACATCTACTCATTTCTTCCTTGCAAGAACCCATGAAGAAACTACTGTTCTTTTCTTTCTTTTTTTTTTTAACAGTTTTATTGTTTAAAGTTCATCCTTTTAAAGAGTACAGTTCAGTGGTTTTTAGTCTATTTGCAGAGTTGTGCAAGCAGCACCATAATCTAATTTTAGGACATTTCCTCATCCCCCAAAGAAACCTTGTGCCCATTAGCAGTCACTCCCCACTCCCTCCGCCTCCCCCCCACCAACATACCAAAACAGTAGAGGCAGCATAACAAACTCCTTTATCGGAACCCATCTCTGCTGAAGCTCTTGTTGAAGAATCTCGAGCCTATGTTCTTCCCAGCGTGGTCCACAGACCAGCAGCACAGGAGTCACCTGGGAATTAATCAGAAATGCAGAAGCTCAGGCCTCACCCTGAGCCTCTGACTTACAGAGTCAGAATCCACCTTTTGGCCAGAGCCCCAGGATCTGCCTAAGCACTAGGGTTCCAGCAGTGTTGGGATGAAGCCCACCCCAGACTTCACATGGGGCATGGTACCATCAGTACACATGTCTGATACAGGGACACTCTCTTTCATAACCACCGGGCCATTATCACAACTATAAAAATAAGCAAGTAATTCCCATTCTGATATGAAAAAACACCCCTTACCCCAGATCCCAGCTACAAATGCCCAGCAGGATTGGAACCCAGACCCAACTGGCCCCATGCCGTTCTTCCCTCTGCCCTTGCTGTTTTGAAGGGCTTTGATCTATGGCCAATGTTTCCTGCTTTCATCAAGGGCAGCTCGGAGCCCTTGGCAGCGCTTTGTAGACACTGAGACACATGGGCTCCTCGTTCCCTCTCTCTGAATGACTGGGCTGACAATGGCACTGCCTTGGATGATGACCCAATGACCAGATGACTGTGGTCAGCCTCTCAGTCAGCATTCTAATGACGTGAGATGGCACGGACAGCTAGCTTCTGGGGTGGGGCCCAGCCTACATCCGGACCCAACTTGCCATTGACCTGTGGTGGCCTGGGCCAACCCCTCCCTGACTCAGAACTTTTGCCATCTCCTGGAGGAGGCCAGGTAAGGTGACCTGGCTCTGGTCCCAAGACAGCGGATGTGCCCAGCTGTCAAGCCGTTCTGGGGGCCAGCAGGTGATGTTTCCCAGGTGACCCCGTCTCTCTTCCCCTGTCTGAGGTCCAGCAGGGAGCTCTTGGGTGAAGGACGTCTGCTTGCTTAGGGGCACCTGATACAAAATGGAGGTTGGGTTCTTTGAATTTGTTCTGATGAAGCAGACTTGGGTCAAATATTCTGGAGGCTCTTCTGGGGCCCGGAGCTATGCCAGGTGTCCTAGGGGAGCCCAGGGAAGGGCAAGTCTGAGCAAGGCCTCTGAGGACTGGCACGTTGAAGTCGAGGGAGACCGGGAGAGGGCCCCATCTTGGCAGTAGCTTGAAAGTTGTCTAGACTTCTTATTCTATGGATGGGAAAACTGAGGCCACCTAGTAAGAGCTCAAGGAGTCTCGGGGCTTCTCTGCCTCGAACATGGTAGTGCTGTGTCCTGCTCAGACAAAAGGCCATGAATGTGCCAATAGGACCGTTCCCCAGCCACTGAGCATACCCCAGCAGTAAAAACGGTGTGCGGAGGGGTGAAGGTTCTTGGATCAGGCAGCCTGGGCTGAAACCCTCAACTCTGTCTCTTACCAGATATATGACCCCAGGTGAAGTGTAGAGTAGCTTTAAGTGTCGGCTGCCTCTTCCAGAAATAAGGAGTGATCATCACAGTGCCCATCTGAAAGCATGGTCGGGAGGGCTGACTGGCTAAGCCAACCAGAACACAGTGCTTGGTCAACAGAGGTTAGCTCTATTATTATTAAAAGCATTATCGTCCTCTCTGCCATAGCCCAGATGTCTCACTGGATGAGCAAAGCCTCATTACCTGGCCTCTGCTTTCCTCTCCTACCTTCCCTTCCACACGTCCCCCTCAACTCGCTGCTTTATGTTCCCACCAACATAATACCTTTAAACTATTTCTTGAACTGGTTTCTTGCCTCTAGACCTTCGAGCACACTGTTCCCTCTTTCAGAAACCCTCTTGCCAACTCCTACTTTCCTCTGGATCTCAATTTAGACTTTATTTCCCTGGAAACCTCCCCCAATACAGATGGGGATTGGGGGACCCCTCTATGCTCTGCATTGCCTTATTTACTTGCCCCCTTCCCCACTAGACTGTGAATTCCCCAGTAGCTAGTGCCTGGCTTTCTGCAGGTTCCCAGGAATATGGTCAAAGGAATAGAAGGGGTGCTGCCTTTCAGTACACAGTAAGTGTCAAATGAGTGCTAGTTCACTGCAGTGGGGATTCAGGGCCAGATAACCCACAGTGCCCATTTGCAGGAAGTGGTGGTCAAGAGAGTTCTGCTCTGGGAGGCGAGGCTTACTCTCGGTCTTGGGGGAATGCAACACAGGCAGAGGAAAGGGAGAGATGTTTTGTTTGCTTTTGATAAATGTGTGTTAGCCTGCTTGATACAGTGGTAGGCTCTCTTTCACCAGAGGAAGCCCTTTACTCCTGCCCTGTGTTTGAGGAGCTGAGACCTAGAAGGAATTCATATTTGAGACAGACACATTATTGACTGACCTGGGAAAAGCTAAGGAAAGGGAGGCAGGAGAGCTTAGGAGCGGAGGTGATGCTTGAGTAGGGCGATGAGGATCGCAGAGGAGTTTGCAAAGTAGGTAAAACCATACGCCAAGGGAAAAGCAGACGGAGACGCCATCGAAGGAAGGAGGGTGTTGAAGAGCACTATAGGTTCCATGCGGGATGCCAAGATGGGTGGGGACTTTTGCAAAAACTTATGAAAATCAGGTGTTTGGACATTTTCCTATAGCTCCTTCGCTCAAGTATTTGTTTCACCAACAATGACTGAGCCCTAACTGTGTATCAGGCTCTGGGCTAGGTGCCTGGCATTTCCAAGTCAAAAATGGCACTTGGTGCTTACCTTTGTCGAGCTTAGAGTCTACCAGGAACCCACTGAAAGTGCCTAGGTAATAAAATGACATGGTCAGACTGACATCCTGGAAAAATGAAGTATGATGGTAGCTGAGTCTGGGAATGGGCGAGAAGGCAGAGGCAGGGAGGCTGGTCAGAAGGACACCAGAGAGGGTGCAGACAAGGGAGGCAGGTGCGAGCTTGGGCCACATGCAGGGGGTAGAGGGGACTATGTGCGATCGATTTAAGAGGGCTGTGCATTCTTTGCTAATCCTCCCGCCAAGAGGTGCAGTGTAATTTTTGACCTTTGAATCTGAGCTGGCCTGAGGGAGTCCCTTGGCCAATAGAACGTGGCAGATGTTTGGGGCTGGAGCTGGGTGATGAGAAGACTTGCACACAGCTTCCCTGGGCCTCACAGGACACTCTATGTGGGAGCCTCAAGCTTCCATGGAAGAAGTCCGCCGACCTTAAATCGTCTGGACCAACAGGCAGTGACTCTGGGGGACAGTCCTTGCTGAGCTCTCCCGTCCAGCCATCCATGCAAAGGTGCCAGGTGTGTAAATACAGCCCGAGGAGAACCTTCAGATGGGCCCGTCCGCCAGCTGAATGATGCAGGAGGGACCTCCAGCCGTACCACGTGGGCTTAGGAGAGTCGCCCGGCGTAGCTCTGCCAGGATTCCCGACCCACAAAACCGCAAGGTGTAATAAAACAGGTTACACTATAAGCCACTAAGTTTTGGAGTAGTTAGTTACATAACAACTGATAACCCGAAATAGGATAAAAGGAGGCGGCCCCCGGGGAGGCAAAGCCAGCAGGGCCCACCCACTTCAGGTGCAGAAGAGCACCCCTCACTGGGGTGGGGATGGAGAGATGACGGGCCCAAGTTAGGGATCTAACAGATAAAGACAGATCTAACAGATAAAGACACAGGACGCCCAGTTAGATTTCGGTAAATAGTAAGGAAATTTTTAGTATAAGTATATCCCAAGTATAGTGCGGGACATATGCCAAACACTCGTTTGTCATAAATCTGAAACTCACATTTCACCGAGCATCCTATATTTTACCTGGCCGCCCTAATTCGAGTCGGAGTAAAGGTCTGTGCAGGTATCGGGAGGTAGTGATCCAGGAGGAGGTTGGCTTGAGAGATAGGGGAGGAGGGACTCTGGGTCCGGAAGGCCCAGCCAGGGAGCAGCTGTGGGAAGCTCTGCCAGACCCACGTCGAACTGGGGTATGTTCTCTAGGCAGGTGTCTTGGCAGCAGCTGGACCGAGGACCCCCGCTGGAGCCCAATCTACATGTAACCTGTGCTGGTGACAGGGGAGACGAGCGCAGGGAGACCACGTCTACTTCGCTGCAGCAGGGAAGGAATGCCTTGTGTTCAGAACTCCGTGCATGGCTGGGCGCCTGGGGAGCTGCCCCCATGGGCCCCTCAGAGACATCTCCTTCCCCCGCCCATTGGCTATCCTCGGAGACTGTCTTGGTAAATCCAGACCTCTCCATGTCTTCACAAGTGCTGACACACGGGCTGAGGATGAGGAGCTGTCTGTCTGCGTGTGGAAAGGGCCCCGGAGCAGAACTGGGCCCAGGCGGCAGGGAGAGGGGCTCCTCCCTCCCCAGGTGGGTAGTGGGATGCAGGACTCAGGACTCCTGGGCCAGGGTTACTGCAGAAAGTGCTCCCTACTCTTTCTGTCTCTGGTCCGGGAGGAGCTGACATTCCTAGCTTCCCAGAGAGCCAAGCCCTTTCCAGCCCTGGGCTGCAAAAAGTCCCATTTGGATCACCATTCTGGAGGCTATCCCTTCCCCCCAGCCTCTCCTCAGGAGGGTGGCCCCTAGGGCTGCCGCGGAGCTGCGGGACATGTGGGTTCTGGTCTGAGCTGGGAATTCCCTCTTACAGCGATGACTCCTTCCTGGGGCTCTAGTGAGGGGGCCTGCAAGGCATCCCTTTCTCCACACCTTCCAAGGATGTCCCCTTGCCTCTGCATGCTGATGAACCATTGGGCTGGCCTTGCCCTGCTTACCCCAGCCTGCCCACTGCCCTTTCTCTCACTTATTCCGGACACACGGCTCTAGGGAGCACAGCGGGGACCCTGTCTCTCTGTGGCTCCTGGACTGCTGAGTCCTCCCCTTTGCTGAGAAACCATCAGACCTACGCGTTGAACACCCAGCTCCGTGCTCGAGAGGGCACTATGGGAGCTGGGCAAGGGCCCGCCCTTGAGGACTGAGGGACGGTGGTAGAAAGACAGGTGAACTGAGTCAGAACTGGGAGGCTACCGTCCAGTGCCTGGAATCTCGAGTCAGCCTTGTGTGGGACACAGCTAGCCAGTGACCAGGGGACCACGGACAAAGCCCCGGAGGTTTCTGAGCCTCAGGTGCCTGAGGCTAGATAGCAGCCAGAGTTACTCAGCTCCTCCCACTCCACAGACAGAGAGAAATCAGGTGATGGCGCTGCGGGGACAGCGTGGGGATGGATGGCATGAGGACGGCACGGGGACACCCTTCACGGTAGACAGGGATGACTTTGTCTCTGCTGGAACACAGCTTTGTGTGTTTGTTTGTTTTGAATATCCAGCGCCGCTCGGCAGAACACGGGGACAGATTGTTTGATTCCAGCGAGGGGCTTGGGGTAGGCGCCGTGAAAAAAGGGACATTGGGTGCGGATCTAAAAGAACAACAAGGAATTTTCCATGAAGATGAGATAAAGTTGAGGCTGGGGACGGCCGAGAAGTGTGTCTCAGGCAGTGGGAAGGGCAGGTGCAAAGCCAGTGGGGCGCGGGAGCAGCTGTTTGTGGAGTGGGGCGCCGTCCAGGAGACTGACCCCCAGGCCCCGTCAGGGCAGGCAGGCAGCCCAGGGATGGTGGAATAGAGGGGTCACCCTGGGGTCAGCGTGGGGCGGGGTGGGGGTGCTTTGCATGCCAGCCTGAGGAGTCTGGATTTTATCCACTCGACAGTGGGGAGCCAAGGATGGCTGTTAGCAGGAGGGTGACATGGTAGAAAGTATGCTTGGCTCTCCGCGACCCTGTCTGCTCCTTGCCCTGTCTTCAAATCCCACCTCCTCTGTCGAGCTTGTCCCAAATGGCTCGAGTCCCCCCAACCGAGGACAGCAACCGTGGTGGGCACGGGTGTGGTCGCTCCACTGCGTGGTGGCAATCAGTTTCTTCTCTTCTTCCACCGAACCTGGCCCAACCCCATGGTCTGAGCACGCCCACATCGAGCTCTGTGACCTTAACATAAAACCCTCAAACGCCACCGCAGCAAGGATAGCCTGCATCTCTGGGGTCAGACCAGCTTGGATGGGCCAAGTCATGTCTCTGTTTGATTTTCCTGGATTAGCCTCAAGCTCAGTGACCGCAACAAAACAGCCCCACTCCCTTGCTGGATCTTGTTCTCACTTCGAATGAGCAGGGATGGCCACAGAAGAGGGCAGAGAGATGGTGTGTCTTTGCGGTCCCCACGGATGGGGATGCAGACTTCGTATGGGTCCCCAGTGACCTCCAGATCCCACCGTCATTCTCAGCTTCCAGAAATTCTACACATAGAGCTTCACAGCCCAAGGGATCCTCTGGCTCTATCCTTCACTCTGCACAGGGGAAACTGAGGACTGAGGCCCAGATTGGGGGCCAGTGGCAGAACCAGGACAGCCTGCATCCTGGTGGGCTTTCTGCCGGTGCACAGGGACTACACTGAGTTCCAGGGAGCGTGGCGGGGGCTGCTGGAGCCAAGGATGGGCTGGAAGAAGGGGACAATCAGTAAGCGATGCCAAAGTGGGGAAAGCGGGGGCGGAGCCAGCAGGTAGAAGACCTGGCTGAGATTTGGCCAAAAATTGTACATTACTTATGTTTCAAGAACTGTGGTGGTATCACCAATTCACCCGTCTCCCCCTAAAAAGTCTGGCTAAACTAGGAAAGACCATATAGTATTTCAAGATTTTCAGAGGATGGAGAGAGGAGCCACCCTTAGCCTGAGAAGGTGAGGGGACCTTAGTTGGGCACCCTTGCTGTGTTCCTCCTTCTCTCACTTCCACGTCACCTCTGTGAGCACCTAATAGGTTCTGGGTGCTGAGAATACAGGTATCAAGAAAGACTCATAATTTGCAGAGAGAAAGGCCAGCTGAACAAGCATTTTTAACAGAATAATCCTACCCCCCAGAGCAGAGTGTCTAATGTCAGATGGGAGGAGGGGAAGCCACTGAAGGCTTCCCGGAAGAGGAGGCACCTGAGATGAGTCTTGAAAGATGAGAGAGAATAGAGCTGACTGAAAACGAGACAGGGTACCGTCAGCAGACACACCAGTGTGAAAATCCATGAAGCTGGATAAAGTGCTGAGTTCTGCTGTGTTAACACCCAAGGGGGTGTGTAGAGGGGGGGAAGATACTGGAAGGCTCGGTGGGGGGGCCACGTCTGGGGCCTGATGGGTCATCCTCGGCAGTCTGACTTCATCTACAGGGTTCTTAAGCTTCAGAGTGGCTTGTTTGGATTTGTGTTGTAAAATATGGCCCTGGAAGTAGTGTGGGAGCTGACTCAGAGGGAACAGAGGGGGAGGGGAGGAGGGCCTGACCTTGGGCTGTGGTCCTGGGGATGGAGGGGAGAGGACCGAGTTGGGAAATATCTAGGAGGGCAAGTTGTCAGGACCGGGGTGACGGATCAGGCAGGCTGGATGAGGGATCGTCAGAGTCAAGGCTGGCCTTGTCAGAAGCCAGGCAGGGGTGCAACCTGCCCTTCCTCTGGAATTCAGTGGGCGCGGCCAACTCAAGGCTGGTCTCAGGTTGAGACAGGGTGAGTCTTATGTGCCCGTGACCTGGGAAAGTGCCGATAGGATCCCAGGGGCCAGATGGAAGGTCAGGGGAGAGGACTGAGCTAGAAAGTAGATTTAGCAAATGATGGGCATGTGGTCTTGGCCGTGGAGGGAGCTGAGGGGGTAGCAGCAGGGCACAGGGAGACCTCACAGACAGAGGCAGGGAGCCCTCCCCAGCGTGACTCTGACTTGAGGGGGTGGGTGGAGGGAGGGAGGGCCCCCGCAAGGGATTAAGGATGGTAGAGAGGTAGACCTAGTGATGTCATGCTGGCCAGGGGAGGGATGGCTGCCAGACGGAGCATGTGGGTAACTGCAGGCACTGCCGCAGAGCCGGCTTGATGGGGAGGAAGATTCCAGGGTCTGGGAGAGACAGGGTCACTGATGGACCTTCTAGAGGGGGTGGGCCCAGCACACCATTGGTGGACTGGCTTGTCAGGCAGAAGAGGGACCTTCTTTCCCTCTGATTGCTGACAGAGGGTTGTGTTTGGAGGCGGGACAGAGACAGACAGAGAACCTTAATGTTTTCGATGAAGTCAGGCGTCCCTAGAAATGGAGGTGGACGGAAGGGACTGGGGGTCCTGAGGAGAGTGGTGAAGGTCTGAGGGAAATGGGGAGCAGGAAGCTGGCCAAAGCAGCTCCGGGGACTCTCAGGCTTTGTCAGGGCCGTGGCTGGAGACCCCGCAATGACATGGTCTCAAATCGGTCTGCCTTGGGTCCTTGCCAGCCTGAATATACAGGGTAAAGATGATGGTTGGGTTGGCTCCAGGCGAAGTTAGGCCGAAAGGTGAAGCGGAGGGTGGTGTACAATGGAATCAGGGGTGCCGGTGAGAGGGTCACTCAGATGACCAAACCATTGGAACAGCTGGAGAAATGTGGTCAGAGAGGAAGCAATGTTGGGATTAAAAAGGAAGAAGAAGAGAGAGGCTGAGCAACAGCCCGGTCGGGGAAGGGCAGGGAGAGAGATGGATTCTGATCCAGGAGAAGGTCCCTGGAGAGGCGGAGCTGAGGCTCAGCAGGGTCCAGGCGTTGGGTGTCCCACATGGGTACTGAAGGCCACCAGGCTGATGGCAGGCCTTGGGAGGGGAGGAGAGACAGAATGATCTGAGGCTAGGTGAGCAGGTATGGCAAGAGGGAGGGTGGAGTCTGTCAAATAAATAAAAATCTTAAAAAAAAAAAAAAGAGGGGGGGGTGCAAGCTTTCAGAGAGCTGGGGCCTGTTTCCCTAGTGAACAAAGGCAGAGGGGGAAAAGGGGAAGAGAGCGCAACGAGAGGGCACCGCGGGGCCAAGGCCCCTTCTTTCCTTCCTTCAGTGTATATCGAGGTTTTTGAGGAGGTAAGAACTGTTTTCCGTACTTGGGATACATCCGTGAACAGAACGATGATCTCTGCCCTCATGGAGCTTATGTTATTATGGCTGAGGGTAGTGGGAAGAGACACAACAGCCAATACAACAAGAGGTAGATCTTAAAGTATGCTAGAGGGTTGCAAGGCTATGGAAAAAAAAAAAAGAAAAAGTGGCCGAACGGTGTCTGTTGGTTGGACCCGGAGTCTGCAGGTGAAATGGGGCAGGCAGCTGGGGGAGTGGGCTGGAATGGAAAGTACGGTGTTCAGGGGAGACCCAGGTTGGGCCAGTGCTCTGGGTCTGTGGTGGATCCCACACAGTCTGACATGGGCTGGTGGCACGGGGTGAGGATATGGAAAGAGGCGTGTGTGTGGTTCCCTGATGAACAGTATGTACGAGAATTTTTAGCCAAGAAGAATCTTCCAGGTTGGGTGAGAAGGGGTGATCCAAGGAAAAGAGAAGAAAACAAATACTCAAGGTCATCTGTGAAGGGCAGGCACTGTGCTAGGGATGACCTCTCTGTCTCTGTCCCTCAAGACAAACCTGTGCTTTAGGAAAGATTGTCCTTACTTGGCCCTGGTTTACATGAAAACAGTGGCAGTAGCAAAAGGCCCAGAAGTGTTCTGAACCTGCCCAGGGTTTTCTTGACGCATTCGCCCAGCCTCCTAAGGCCAGGTCCATCCCCTCCACTTCCCCATGAGGGGTGTGAGGTACAGAAGTGTCAGCACAGTGGCTGAGATCACACTGGCAGTGCTGTGTGTCCCCGTTATTATTATCACTATTGTTGTTCAAGGTCATTCAGGTAGGAGGGGGAAGAGCAGGGTTTCAGAGGGCCCCAGGTGGGGCTGACCCCTACTCCCAGCTGACCTTGGGCCTGCCCGGGACTGGCCTGTGCAGACCCGGACTGGGAAGGAGGAGCTGTGCGACTGCTACAGGGCCTGTGCCTTTGCTGCAGGCATGTGACATATTGTGGCGTGATGTGTTTTCCCCTCATGGTGCAAGATGTGACTCAGAGGGGCATGCTGGGGAAATGAGTTTCTTGGATTTGCCCACCTCATCGCCCCTGCGTTCTTTTGAATTTCTCTGAATCAGACTTTATATCTGGCTCTGCCATTCAGCAGTCTTATTTATGCAGAAAACAGCCCCACATTTCCAACTTGCTCAACAGCCCTAAAGATTCATCTTTGGCCCTTGGGGGAGAGTAGCGAAGGAGGGGAGGGGGAAAAGGAAAAAAGAAAGGAAGAAAAAGGAAGAAGGAAAGAAAGCGCCAGCAACAATCAAAACAACCCTTTTTTCCCTGCGTAATCTGGGCAGTTTCCAGGAGGATAATGTCTTTCCACCGTGAATCGCCCCCTCCTTCCCAGGCTGTTTTCACAGGAAGCAAATCCTGGAGCATTTTCAATGTGCCCCTCGAGGCAGAACAATGAGGCCCTTGAAGCCTCGGAACCGCGCTTCCTCCAGTTATCCGGAGCCGGGCCGAGCCCCTCCTGCGGCGGGCGGGCGTGGGGAGGCGGCGGGCGTGGGGGGCGCGGGACCGTCCCCGGGGTGGGGGAGGGGCGGCCTGCAGGGCGGGGCTGCGCCGCACGGGGGAAGCCCATTAGCCAAATAATAGGTTTGGATCCGACTGTTTTGCCAAGGTACCCGGCATTTATCCGGCTCCCCGATTGGGGGCGGGGAGCTGGGAGGAGGCGGCGCGGATCCAATTACGGCAGCCGCAGCCCGGTCGCCGGGAGGTGGCGGCGGGCCGGGCCGGGCCGGGCCGGGGGTGCCGGGGTGAGAGGGTTGGGGGGGGATTGGAGAGGGGAAACGGGTCAGCGGGGACCGTGCGCGCGGGAGCCCGGGCCGGCCAATCGGGGGGCGCCCCTGCCCCGGGCGCCCCTCGGCCCGCGCGGCTCCCCCGCCCGGGCCCGCTCAGCTGCCTCATTGTTTATTGTGGCGTCTGGCTCTCCCCCTTCCCGTCCCCCTCCCGCGCGCCGCCCGCCCGCCCGCTCCTTTCTGCCCTCCTCCCGAAAGAAAGAAGAGCCCGTCTGTGGAGACGAATGAGTCATGAATAAACAAACAGCGTGGGGGAGCTGTCACTCCGAGCTGACTTCCTGGCCGCGCTCGGCTCCGCGACCTCCCGGCGGGCCGCAGAAGCCCGGCTGGCTGGGGCGGGCCGCGGGCCGTCTGGGCGCCCGGCGCGGGTGGGGTGCGCGGGACCCGGATCGCCGCGCAGGCCTTGACCGCAGCCCTCACCGGCAGCGGGGCCCGGGAGCGGGAGCGGGCGTTGACCCGGAGTCCCGGGTCCTATGGGCACATGCATGCCGGGGGCTGGGAGTCTGATTTCCCTGGGCTTGACAAAAGCCATACGCCATAGACTGGCGAGGCCTGTGAGCATCTGCCATGTGGGTTGATTTCCCCGGGCCGGCTCGCCCTCCGTGATGCAGCAGACGCGGGCCGCTGGGAGTACGCGTGCAGATGGGATGTGTGTGCCAGCGGTGCCTGTCTGGTAGTGCTGGATACACGAGAATGTGTGTCTGGGTCGGGGCCTGTGGTGTGTGTGTGTGTGTGTGTGTGTGCGCGCGCGCGCGCGCGCGCGCGAGCGCGCCTGAGCGCGTCTATGCCCCGGGTGTGACCATTTTTCTGACTCTGAATTTGCTGCTGCCTCTTTAAGCTTTTGAGAATCTTGCTTTACGCTTGGTTCTTTACTTGGTCCTTTTCCTTTCCCTTGTGTGATCCTGTGGGTCATTCGGGGCCATCTCTCCCCATTAGTGAGGCTCCAGGGCCCCAGCAGACCTCCAGGGCCTGGCCTGGCTGGCCTTAGAGTCCAGCCAGCTGTGGCCACACGCAGGCTCACAACGCTGACTCATGCCTGGTGAGAGCAGAGAGGAGCGGAGTCTGACCGGGGAACCAGGCTGGGTGACCCCAGCTCTAGGCCTGGCCTGGTGGTGCCCTTATGAGCTCTTGTGTTTGGAGAGAGGGCCTGGGACAGCTTAGACACTCTGGGGACTTCTTGTACAGGAGAGGGACCAGCTCCATGAGGTCCAAGACTGACCCTCAGCCTTGGCTTCTCAGCCAGGTCTGGAGCTGGGCCAACTCTGGCCCTGCTCCTTCTCCATGAGTTGGCCCAGCTCCAGCTCCTAAGGTTCTGGCCAGCTCCAGGTTGGAGCTTTGTGGGCAGGGAAAGATTCCCCTGAAACAGAAGCAGGACACGGGCCTGCTGCCCTCCTCCCCATCATCACCCTCTTCTGCAGTCCCACTGCCAATGTTCGCTTGCTGGATTCAGTTTCCTGGCATTGAAATTGTGACACTGGTTGTGGTCCTGACCAAGGAGGCGGAGTCTGGGAGCGGCAGGCCAACCATGGTCATTTCCGGTCTCCTTTCCATTCTTCAGCGGGTAGGCAGTTTGGGAGACTAGGTCAACATAAGTGGGGAGGCAGCTAAATGTTTGTTCATAGCCTGACTTTCTTCACTTTCTGTGTGACCTAGGGCAAGTCGCTTAACTTCTCTGAACTTCTTTCCTCTTCTTTAAAGTACACATAATGACCCCTCTCTCCTGGAGTGGTTGCAGATAATAAGGAGAAAGTACCTGTGTGTCCTTAGCCCTGGGCTCGACCTGGAACAGGGGTCAGAAAAGGAGAATTCACTCTGTCCACCCTCAGCCCTGCTCCGGACCTAAGTCAGCAGGGCCTAGAATTCTGCCTGCCCAATCTTGTTCATCCTCTGACCCTGAGAGGTGCTGGGCCCTGTGGGTCTTGTTTGCAATTTGAGGTCTCTGAGGCCCAGCGTAGTGTGGAGTCTGGGCCCAACCCTCAGAGCCAGGCCCATGAGGTCGAACAGCAGGGACCCACTGCATCTTTCTAGGGCTTTCCCCGTGGGGAGAAGTCTCCACCCATCAGGTCATACTCTGGTTATGCCTCAGCTGGCCTCGGCTGGCCTTGACTTGTAGACAAATTGTTTGGTCTATGTGGGATTAAGATAACAGCCAATACTTAGAAATGAAGACGTTTCGTGTGAAAATGTACATTTCCAACTTAGAAAAATTGGGAGATTTGGCCACACTGGGCTCACATTCCTATGTGGCATCTGTGGACTGGAGCCAACGCATGTGCCCTCCAGTTCACCACAGACCCCACTGCTCCCTGCTGCAGTGGGTCTCAAACTTGAGTGTTCCATAGAATCACTTGCTTGTTGAAACACAGATTGCTGGGCTCCATCCAGAGTTGACATTCCAGTGGGTCCAGAGTGGGCCTGAGAATTTGCCTTTCTGACAAGTTCCCAAATGCTGCTGATGCTGCTGGTCCCGGGACCCACCTTGAGTACTCCTGCCCCGACGCAGAGAGGCCAACCTTTGGTCACCATATATCACCCCACTAGGCCTGTTGCTTTTCTATGTAGTAGGGAAGTGTTTGTATTCACAATCTAGCAAAATTAGGAAAATAAAAAAGGACAGAGTATCATTTGTTCTAGCAAAACGGAGAAGTGCAGGTTGCTTTGGGGACATGTGTTAGCATGCAAACAATTTGCAGATATGTCAAATAAACACATCCTCAGGTGCCACAAAGCAGCCTGTCCTGGGCATGACATGAAGAACGCGCTGGATGGGCACTATCTGGATTCTTACCCCTGTCCATTTTGGTTTTTTGTTATCTGCTTGGCCCTGAGGGTGTTCGAGCTCGTGATCCCTGCCCACTGCAGTGTCTTTCTTGAACAGCTCTGATTTGCCCCCAGTTCTGTTGTGCTCTGTTAGGATGTGGAGACAGATGAATAAGACATCGTCTTTACCCTCATGGGACTCACAGATCATCAGGACAGATGGACGACACTCATTGAACAGACACATAAAAGAAAGAATTACAAATAGTCATAACCTTGAGGGTGCCGGGATGGAGAATAAGAGGGTATATGGGGACTTCTTTTAGTCTGAGTGGTCTCTATCCTCTACAGGGGGGGTGGGGTGGAGAGAGGAGTTTGGGAAGCAAATGGGGTCCTGGACCAAGTCAGCCTTAGTCTCTGTTAGGAAAGATGGAGCCCAGGCTGAAAGTCAGGAGACCAGGGCTTGAATCCTGGCCCCTGGGTCACTCCCCTCAGCCCCCTCCCTCACCTCTATCACTTTAACCCTGCCTCAAAGCCCAGTTCCCCTCTCACTAGACCTAGAGGCCATTCCTGACCTTCTGACCCATATGGCCCCACCCCCTTCTCTCTCTCTCTCTCTTTTTCAATTGCTCTCTGGTTCTTTGACCTGTAGCTCTGACTGCTGGTTCACTCTTCATGGGCCTAGCCACCCAGACCTTGTGTGGTTATGCAGTGACTTCTTGAAGCTCCATGGATGTTTTCAGGAGGCCATGTCCCCTCTCCTTCCCCAGTGAGCTACATTTCTTTGGACCTCAGAACCTTCAGGATCACTTTGTCCTCCTGTCTTGTACAGATGAGGAAATTACATCCAGTGCTTTCAATGTCCCCCGCTGGTGAGTGGCTCGGTCAATAACTTGGGTCGAAGGGCAGAACTTTTCCTTCCTCTTGGCTTTCCTCACAGAAAGCGTTCCTTCCACTTAGCTTTCCTCACAGAGTCCAGCCCAAGGCTGAGCACAGAACCAGGGCCCACACAGCCTAGGGCATGGACCTGGGAATGGACACTTTCCATGTTTGCACCTCCTCAAATGGCTAAAGAATCTTGCCTGGTGCGGCAGACCGGTGACACAGTCTTCCCACACTGTGCTCGCAGCAGACATCACTAATCCATCATGGCGCCCTTTCCCTGAGCCCACACACAGCCTCAGATGGCTTCTCAACACAGTCCTCCAGGGAGCAGATGCCAATGAATTGACTGACTTGGGGGATGGCAGTTATTAGCCACTTCTGTTTTAGGAACAGGTCTAATATTGGGTGGGTCTTGTGTGGCCTCCTGAATTAGTAGAAACCTGGGATGTGGACTTAATTTGGCATTTTATGCTCTTGAGTTAGGCATGGAGGTAGGGTTGGACTGAACTATTAGCTAATGAGAAGGGAGAGTTGGGAAGTTGACAAGCAGTGACAGTGGTGGGGACAGACTCAAATGAGCTCGGAGTCCTGTAGGAGAGTCCACATGAAGAAGGGAGCACAGGGTGTGAGGTAATGGGGCAGAAGTGAGGCGTCAAATAGAGCTGCATTCTGGGGCTAAAGAGGGGCCAACAGGTCTGGCTGGGCATCCCTGAAGGTGGGCAAAGGGCTTCTTTGACTGTCCGAGGGTAAGGCCATGGGGGAGCCTGCTGTTTCACCTAGCCTGTAGTGTCCTCCTCCCCAGACAGCTAGAACAACCTCTTGTCCTTCCCCAAGTTAAAGCAGAGGCAACTCAGGGAACTTTGGAGGGTCCCTTTGTAAGCAAAAGAAGCTTTTATGGAAATTAAATGTGGATATCTGCGTTCCGGGAACATCAGTATATTTGACAGAGCTGTGGCCATTAGGAGAAGGCCCAGGGATGCTGATGTCTGTCGCAGCTCCCGTTGGGGGTCTGAGGAATGACCTAGATGTCTCGCAGCCCTGCTTTGAGTAGAGACCCTGGCCATGGGCTGGGCCTGGCTCCGGGGGCTCTAGGCCCTGAGGCTGGAAGTCAGCAGAGCGTAATGGCAAGGACTCCCTGCCTCCCCTTGCCCGCTCCTCTGGCCCTTTGCTTGTTTTCCCTCTTTCCTCCTGCCCCAGTTGCCCGGCCCTGAGATGGGGGGCGGGTGTAGGTTCAACCCTGCAGACTCTTAGCTCCGGGAGAATGGTCCCCACCATGCCGCCTGCTTATTCACCATTCTATCGCCAGAGCAAAGCCCTTGACTGAAGGAATGGCTGACTGACTGAAGGAATGACTCCTTTTGTAAGCTTGTCATGCTCTCTTGCTCACTTAAGACCGGTGTTCTCTGCTGTACCAGTGGTTCCATGAGGCCCGGGATTGAGGCTGGCGGTCCATAGCCATATCCTTGAGCCCAGCACCATTCCCTGCACAGAGAAGAGTTGCAGGAGCCCAAGGGAAGGCTGCATCTTCTTCTTTTAAAATATAAATTCAATTAATTAACAAATACTGTATTATTAGTTCCAGAGATAGAATTCAATGAGTCATCAGTTGTGTATAACACCCCGTGCTCATCATATCACGCGCCCTCCTTAATGTCCATCACCCCGTTACCCCATCCCCCATCCTCTCCCTTCCAGCAACCCTCAGTTTGTTTCCTGTGATTAAGAGTCTCTTATGGTTTGTCTCCCTCTCTGATCTCATCTCGTTTTATTTTTCCCTCCCTTCCCCTATGACCCTCTGTTTTGTATTTTAAATTCCATATATGAGTGAAATCATATGATAATTATTTTTCTCTGATTGACTTATTTCACCTAGCGTAATATCCTCTAGTTCCATCCATGTTGTTGCAAATGGCAAGATTTCATTTTTCTGGTCGCTGAGTAGTATTCCTCTGTGTGTGTGTGTGTGTGTGTGTGTACTGTATTTTATTTATCTGTTCATCTGTTGATGGACATCTATGTTCTTTCCATAGTTTGGCTATAGTGGACATTGTTGCTATGAACATTCAGGTGCACGTACCCCTTTGGATCACTACATTTGTATCTTTGGGGTAAATACCCAGTAGTGTGATTGCTGGGTAGCTCTATTTTCAACTTTCTGAGGAACCTCCATACTGTTTTCCAGAGTGGCTGCACCAGCTTGCATTCCCACCAACAGTGTAGGAGGATTCCCCCTTTTCCGCCATTTCACCAACATTTGTTGTTTCCTGACTTGTTAATTTTAGCCATTCTGACTGCTGTGAGGTGGTATCTCCCTGTGGTTTTGATTTGTATTTCCCTAATACTGAGTGATGTTAAGTACTTTTTCATGTATCTCTTGGCCATTTGGATGTCTTCTTTGCAGAAATAGACATTTCTGCAAAGAAGTCCTCTGCCCATATCCTCTGCCCATTTCTTTCTTTCTTCCTTCCTTTCTTTTTTTTTTTTTTTTAAAGATTTTATTTATTTATTTGTCAGAGAGAGTGAGCACAGGCAGACAGAGAGGCAGGCAGAGGGAGAAGCAGGCTCCCTGCTGAGCCAGGAGCCCAACGTGGGACTCAATCCCAGGACGCTAGGATCATGACCTGAGCCGAAGGCAGCCGCCCAGGTGTCCCTCTCTGCTCATTTCTTGATTGAATTATTTATTCTTTGGGTGTTGAGTTTGATAAGTTCTTCATAGATCTGGGAAGCTAGCCCTTTATCTGATAGGACACTTGCAAATATCTTCTCCCATTCTGTCTGTTATCTTTGGGTTTTGTTGACTATTTCCTTTGCTGTGCAAAAGCTTTTGATCTTGATGGAGTCCCAAGAGTTCATTTTTACCTTTGTTTCCCTTGCCTTTGGAGATACGTCTAGCCAGAAGTTGCTGAAGGCCACATCTTTTTTTTTTTTTTTAAAGATTTTATTTATTTGTTTGACGGACAGAGATCACAAGTAAGCAGAGAGGCAAGCAGAGAGAGAGGGGGATGCAGGCTCCCTGACGAGCAGAGAGCCCGATGTGGGGCTCGATCCCAGGACCCTGAGACCATGACCTGAGCCGAAGGCAGAGGCTTAACCCACTGAGCCACCCAGACGCCCCGGCCACATCTTCTAACCGTGCCCTGTGGGCTCAGTAGAGTTCTGGGTCTGGGACAGAGAGGGCCTTGGGCAGTTCTGGAGTGGGGGCCCTGGTGGGCTCTGGGGGTACTGCATACTCTGGACATTGGGCACTGCTCCTGGATCCCCAAAGTCTCTGAACGATGACCGCCATGCTTCCGTTTTCCGTTCCCCGGGGCTGGAGTTCTCTTCTCTGTTCCACTTGACCCTTCTCAAGCCCTCTTGGTTCTTAAGGCTCCACTCCAGGGCCATTTCCTCCAGGAAGCCGTGCTTGGAGAAGGTCTCTGTCCTCCGCACGCCATGGCTCTCCCCTGTGCTGACCTCATAGGATCTGCGGTCCTCGGAACAGTGTCTGTGAGAAGTGGAGGCCACCACAGTTTATGTAGGCTGTAAGGGCGGATGTGGGCCCATGACCCTGGGATGAGGTCTTGTTGGACCTTGTGAGCAATTCCAAAGCTATGGGGGGAGATGCCTGGCCCTGTCATGGGTCCCCATCCCACGCTGGCAAGAGAACCCACCTGGGTCTTCCCCTGCAAGGAAGGACCTCGCTCACTTCCACGCACATGGGCTGTAGGCATGAACAGACCTGGCCTCCTCCTCCACAATCTTTGCTTTTTAGCTTCAGGGCTCAGGTGCAGGCTTTGGGGATGGAAGATGGGTGGCTTCTGGTACAGTGTCTGGGTCATGCACCCCTGCTGGATAAGTGGGCCTGTGGTGCCTGAATCTCTTGGAATCTCTGTCTTAATTATAAAACAGACCCCTGTTCCCACCTCATAAGGTTATTGCAGGAATCGTTGATGTCAACATGCCCACTCTCTTCTGCTTCAGGTTCTTTCTGTCTAAAAGGTTTTGCCTTTCTTCCTTGCCTGGCTAGCTCCTAGTCATCCTTCAGAAGGTTTGGGCTCAATGTCGTTGCCTCCAGGAAGCCCTCCTTGGCTGCTGCTTCTTGTGTGGCCTCCCCACACAAGGGGATTTGGCCTCCCCAATTAAACTGGCTTCCCCATTGGGGTTGGCCTCCCCAGTTAAACTGTAATCCTTGCACCCCACCGGGTCCTGGTTCTTTGAAGGCACTCAGGGACCATTTGCTAAGTACAGAACAAATAACATTTGCTAAGTAAATAAGTCTTAAGTGACTCATATGTAGGAGGAACCCCCAAATTGCAGCTCTTCTTATCGTACGTGACTCCCAGGGACCACATAACCGCTTCTCGTTTCAGGCTGCCTGTGGGAAGTTTTACTGGTAGAAAGTTCTGCAGCCGGCCCTCCCAGCCTGCCTGCCCCAGAGAAGTGCCTGCCCACAGAGGGCTTTATGTCCTCTTAGCCCCTGAGTCTGACCTGCAAGTTTGGTCCCTGATAGCCCTGGAAGAAACCCTTTGTGCCGGGGCCTCCCGGGATCCGCCCACCAGCCGGCTGGTTTCCTCAGCCTGACTGTGGGGCCTTGGCTGCCCCGAAGCCCACAGCTGAGAGAGGGCATCTGTGCTCGCTGTGTCCATGCGCTCAGCTTGGGTTCCTGGGGACGTTGTCCATACCTCTCCAGAGGAGCGCGTCTGCCTCTTGAAGCCACTTAAAGCTACAAGCCTGGTGCTCACGTCCCCTTGTCAAATCACGTAAGTTCTGGATCTTTTAGTTCACCCCACAGGGCCTTGGTTTCTCCATCTGTCAAATGGGAACAAGAGCCTTGTACGATGGGTGGTCTTCTGAGGATCCAGTGGAATAGCCAGCTCACACAGCACTTTACAGTTTGTGGTAGCCTATCACATGTATTTTCCTGGCAGGATGCAGAGTCTTTTTTCGGGGGAAGTCAGAGAGGCAGAGGTTTTGGGAAGATGAGAGATCAGAATGTAATATTCATGGTGCCATAGTGTGGGGGCATCTGCTGGGGGCGCCTTTGGGTGGCTATAATACATGTGCCCTTTGCAGTGGAGCAAGGTGGCAGTCCTGTGGCCTGGGAAAGACAGACAGACAGCTGACAGCCAGCTCTGCCCAGTGCTCAGGGGAGATGTATCGGGAGCTGCCCGTCTGCGCTGCAGGGACACGGCTCACTGGAATGTGCCCATTGTCACTAGTGTCCAGAGGGCCCCCAAGCACCAAAGATAGCCGTCCTGGAGACCCTTTGCCCTGGGCCCTGCTCTGCCAGGGCCATGGCCGGCGTGGCCTGAAGGACGGACGTGCCCATGGTGGGGACACATCTGCCTCTCCATTCGCACGTGTTACACAAGCACGCACGTACACAGGCATGCAGCACTCCAGACTGACCTGCTCACTCGTACTCATTCTGTATCTTGCTACACAGGTCACACAGAAAAATGATTACCAAGCAACTTCAGGAAGACTATTCTATTGGACTCTCTCTTGCATCTCACTACAGCCATTTTACAAACTGGGGAACTGAGCCCCGATAAGGTGCATGGTTTGCCCCAGGGCTCCTAGCAGGACGGCACCCAGAGCTGGTAGCAGCAGCTACGACTCCAGGATGCCCTCTCCTGCTTGGGCTTCTTAGTGAGGTGACCACTACCCTGCCAGGCGCGGGGTGACAGCTCAGCACCCTGTTTTATAGACAGGGAAAGAACTTGGCCATGATCTTCCTCAAAGGATGCTCACAGCCCAGACCCTGCAGAACGGAGACGAGCAGGCTCTGAGTTGGAGCCCTGGGCTGTGGGTTTCCCCCACGTCGCTGGGAAATTCCAGGTCTGCAGCTGCTGCTTGGAGAGCAAAGCTCATGCAGACTGTAACTTAAAAATTTTAAAAAGGGAAATTAAGAGGGTGCCCTGCAGAAGCCTGGAGGCCCAGCTTCACCCAGAGGCCCCTCATTTGGGGCTGCCCACTTGGAGCCCCTCATCCCTCTGGGTGTCAGCCAGCAGCCGTGGCTGGGCAGCCCTCTCTGCCCTCCCCCAGCCTTGCTTCTGCCCTGCTCACACCAGCTGCCCCTGGCCTCTCACCTCTCCAGCCCTCTCTTCGCTCTGCTGGCAGGCCATGGTAACAAGATGCCCTTTGTGTGTGTTGGGCGGGGGAGGGGCTCCTGTGCTGCTCCTTGCTGCTGAGTCACAGCTCCCTGCCGGGCTCTGGGGACAGAGAGTCGCAGGTGACTGGCCAGGTGGCATGGAGCCGAAGACCTTGGAGGTGACCTTATACAACCCCTACCTTGCACTGGTGGGGAAACTGAGGCTTAGCGAGGGGAAGGAACTGCTTCATGCTTTCCTGGAGCAGACATCCGGACAAGACACACCTTTTATGGTCTGCAGGCATGCAGACTTGTCATTCAGTCATCACGGTGTCCTACTTCCCTCCAGAATAGCCTGGGTATGTCTGTGTCTTTGTGTGTCTGCCACACATCCACCTGTGTGTCTACGAGTGGATGCTCTCGAGCATTCCAGCATGCAAGGATTCAGCGTATGTGTGTGCATCAGTGTGTGTGTTGGTTTCCCAACGTCCCCTGTGCCTTCCTGCAGGGACACCCAGGGCCTGTCCTCAACTGCACATTCCCCTTGCCTCTTAGGGGCTAGCTGGGCTTATCCTCGCCCTCTGCAGGAGGATCCTGCCCAGAGAACTCCAGTCAGAGTGGGTGAGCACCTATAACAGACACCTAGTTAGCTGGCAAGTCATGCCCTTGGATTAAACATAGGGTGTCCTCTGCCCCCTTGCCCTGTGCTGTGTAGGACTTACCAGTGAGGGCCCAGCTAGAACTGGGGATACTTAAGAACAGGGGCTCTGGACACGGGCCACCTGGGTTTGAATCCTGGCTTTGCCATTTCCTAGCTGTGCAATTTGAGCAAATTACTTCTCTCTGAGCCTCCGCTTTCTCATCTGTAAAATGGGATAATGATAGCCTTGCCTCACAGAGTTGTTACAGAGACTGCGTCTGTACTTGTGAAGTTCTTAGGATAGCATGTAGTGCATAGTAAACCCTCAAGAAAGGTTGCCGATTGTTATTGCTATCTCAGTTATTCTCCATGACCCCAAGAGATCCCACTGGAGCCTCAAAGGACTGAAGGGCGCTCTTCAGCTTCTGGGCAGCGTGAAAGACTTAGCTCCTTTGGATGAAGATAAGCAGGCAGAGAGGGGTGGGGATTGTCCCTGGGGGGAGTTGTGCATTCTGGCCTGTGCCCCACTGCGAGCTGCCACCCCGAATAATCGTGCCCAAGAGCAGTGAGCACAGTGCTGGACTGACCCCCGTCTCTGTGCTCCCATCCCCCCCACCCCCAGCCTCGGAGCCATGCCAGGCCCCGGGAGGCTGGGCAGGGCAGCCCTGCGGTTGCACCTGCTACTCCTCCCTCTCCAACGAGCCTCCGGCGGCCTTGGCGAGCATTGGCCTTCCTGTTGCTGCTGCTCTGATGTCCTACGTCGTGCCGGGACCGCCATCTGGGCCCGAGGGCTGGGCGAGTGGCCTGCCGGCCATCTGCCTGCTTGGAGTTGGCTGCTTCCGAAAGGCAGCAGGGCGTCTGTGAGAGCTGGGGCTGCTGGAGGAGGCTCGGAGGCGGTTCTCTGGCCCGGGCAGCCTTTCAGGCCCCAAGCTGCCTGCCATGGGGAGGCCTGGTCCCCACAGCTTCCTGTCCTAATTCTCCCCTCATGCACCACCTAGGGCCCAGGAGATCCCGTGTGATCTCAGGGAGTCCCTGCCGTCCCTGGCTTCAAGTTTTCCCTTTGTACAATGGGCAGCCTGGAATCCAGTGCCCCAGAGTTCTGTCCACTCAGTGCTGCCTGTATGCCCAGGTCTGATGGGGGGAAATATATGGGGCTGGAGAGGCTTTCCCGGCTGTGACTGTTCCTTTTAGCCCAGACCCTGGGGGCTGGCTTCCCAGCCAACCATGGAGTTACACAGAGAGGTAAGTGATCAGGTATACGTCAGGTCCAAGTTGGGGTTCTTGCCCAGTCCCAGCCCAGCCCCAGAACCTTGCAGGATTGGTGCAGGGTGACAAGTCCCTGAGAGTTGTCACCCTGTCTCTAGGGTGACAAGTCTCCCTAGAGCATTGGAGGCTGACTAGGCCTGAGGAGGCAGCTTCTCATTCATTCATTCACTCTTTCCTTCATTCTCCTGTTCATTCATTCACTCATTCACTCATCCATCCATTTGTTCCTTCATTCATTCATACGTTCATCCACTCATCCATTCATCTGTCCATTCATTCATTCACTCACTCATTCTTTCTATCCATTTGTCCATCCATCCAGTCATCCGTACATCCATTCATTCAAAGCTTACCGAGCATCATTCCTGACACGATGCCATGCTCTGGGGATATGGTGAACACACCGGGCAGAAAGAGAGATACATCTGTCACCTGTCCGTTACCCCCCCACCCCATGTGGCAAACTCTAGGGTGGGGTAACTTAGCAGGGAACTCACTCCAGTCCAGGAAGCCTGCTTCTGGGATGCTGTGACCGAAGGGAAAGTTGGAGGGAGCCAGACATGTTTAATCTTCATAATCAACTTAGGAGGTGGGTCATTACAGTCCCGCCTTCATGGATGAGGAAAGTGATGCTTAACAAATTAATGCACCAAGGCTTTCCTGTTGTCACACCCAAGTAAATGGCAGGGCTGGGATTTGAACCCTCATCTGACTCTGAATGCCACCAGCCTGCTATATTCTCCAGGTTCCTGCTAGCCATGTGCTGCTGACCCTCCCTGTGAGGCTAGGGGTCAGGTGGATGTCCTGAGGGGGAGCGTATCACCTCCTTGATTGAAGGGGGGCTGGACGGTGGAGAGTGGTGGTCCCCATGTCTTTTCCTTAGCCTCCCTGTCCAGGGTCTGGAGGCAGCCTATCCTTCTGACTCCTTGAAGGGCTTAGGATCAAACCAGGCAGACCTCTGCACCTTATCTGAGAATAGTAGTCATGCTTCGGCTGCCTGGGTGAGGGGAGGCACTGGCCCAAGGTGCCAGCCATGTGGAGACAGGAGTTCCAGTCCCAGTGGACACCTACCCTTACCAGGCTCAGCCTCTGGGCAGTTATCAGCCTGGAATAAATCCATTGCAGGCCCTGCCTCCCAAGAGAGTCCTGGCTGGACCCAAATGCTCTGAGAGGGTTTAGAATGAAAGGGGCCCTCCCCTAGCTCTTGTGGGGGGCTGACATTAGGCCCCCACATCTCCTAGACCCAGTTAGGGCATGTCCCAACCCCGGAGGGCTGTGCAGACCCTCAGAGGGTATCCCATCCAAAATCATCATTGCTTAAATCGGACTTGTGATTTCCCCCTGACCCTGGTTCCCATCACCCTGGATTACTCCAGACCCTGTCCTTCTCCTCTGCTGCTGACAACCAGTTCTGCTGATTCTACATAGGTCCCACATCTCTTCCTGTTTTGCCATCTCCACTGTCACCGTCCCCGTCCACACTCTCATCTTCCGTCTGCTACTCATCTGGCCTCCTCACTGGGCTTCAGGAGTCCGTTCTGCACCCCCATGCTCCCTCCTCTGCACGGCGGGCAGAAGACTTACAAGCAAGCTCAGAGCATGGCACCACCGTGGACCCACGCCCCAGACCTAGTGGGTGTGGCCTGTGTGATGTCCTCCTGCTCACCCCCCCACCCACCCATGACCTCAACACTCTCCTCTCTCTTCTCCCTGACTTCCCTTGGCGGTCCCCCCTCCTGGCCTTTGGGTGTGTGGTATCTGGGTATATCTGCTGTCTGGTATTCTTCTTTACCTGGGTCCTGTGTCACCTTGGCCTTTTTGGTCTTCAAAGTGGTCTTCCCCGACCATTCCACCCACCCCACTCACACGCTATCCCATTACATTATTTGCTTTCTTCAAAGCTCTTACACATTTTGCTGAACTCCCCACTACCCCAACCAGAATGTGAGCGCCAAGATGCAATAGCATTTCCTGACTCGTCTATCCTGCATCCCAGAGCCTGGGCCGGAGCTGAGGGGGAGCTCAAGGAGCATTTGCTGAATGAGCGAACTTCCTGGGCCTGTAGATCCTCAGTCAGAAGGGAAGAAGGGACTCTGGTCTGGTCTTTACTGGATCTTGGAAACTGCCCTGCACCCCTTCTCAGGCCAGCTGGCATTCCCCTGGGGGCAGTTCCCTAACTCACTCCCTCGAAGGTAGCACTGTTCATCTCTGACAGCTTAAACGGTTAGACACGGTGCTCTTTCATTTTTTTTTTTTAAAGAGAGAGGATGGGTGAGGGAGAGACAGAGGGAGAGGGAGAGAGAGAATCCCAAGCAGACTCCACGGCCAGCCAAGAGCTGGACATGGTGCTCCATTTCACGACCGACCTGAGCCGAAATCGAGAGTCAGAAGCTTAACTGACAGCGCCCCCTGGGTGCCCCATCGGTGGTGCTCATTCTGACCAGAAATCCAGCAACTCCACTGGACCACACTCAGCTGGCTGAGCCTGACAACTGTGAGGGAGCTTCTAGCCTGTGTTTGGAGAGTGTGACATGATGAGGACAGAAATAGGACAGAGTCACAGGCTGCGGGTTCGAAGTCCCTTTATGCCGCTTCTCCATGGCCAGTCGCTGAAGTCTCTGATGCTTGGGTCCCCCTCTGTAAGTGCTGGGACCTATGCCAGGGTGGGGTCTGATCAGGGGAGATGCTGCCATTGTGCCCAGACGGGTGCCCGGCACGGAGTTGGTGCCTGATAAGTGCTGCTTGGGTTTGGAAGGAAGTCTCCGTGATTCTTCACTCTTCACCGCTCTCTCTGGCCAGAGGGACATCTTCCACATTAAAACAAACCAAACCGGAGCCCCAGTGACCCATCCCTGTTCGGAAAGGCCCTGGATGCTGGAGGGTGGTGGGCATGGCGGCAGGGGGAGGGGGTAGGGTGGGCCGTGTGTGCCCAGCTGTCCCGTAGTGATTTATAGGGCTTCGCCTCTTAGAAAACATCACAGCACAAGGTTGCCCAAGGTCAGTGCCTCTATTCTGTGATTGCTTTATGAAAAGGGAGAAGAACAAGTGGGCAGCATTTCCAGTTTTTGAAGGAGATGGCTCAGAGTCAGTCCCTGGGCACCAGAGGAAGGGAGCTGACCACACTCGGCCTCATCCTGAAGGTACCTGCAAAAGGAGGAAAAAAACAGATGTTTCTTGAAGAACTACTGTGTGCCAGGCACATTCAGGGGAGGCCGGACACTGTTCTGAGCTCTTTAAGCCGCATTTAATGGCTGTAATCCTCCGCCCACCTCTGTGAATAGGCCCCATCAGTCCCACTTTAAAGGCGGGGTTTGCTGAAGTGAAGGGAAAGCAAATAACACGCCTGGGAGCCCGCAGCCGGCGTGGGGCTATTTAACCCCAGACTCACAGGTCCTTGGCACTGAGGATTCTTAGCGCTACTGCCTTAAAGGTGAGAGCTCTAAGGCTGGCAGGGATGAAGCACCTGGCCCAAGGTCACTCAGGAAGAGGATACAGCGGAGCTGGGATTTGAACTCTCGTCCCGGTGGCTGTAGGGCACCATACTGTTCTGTGCTATGCAAATTGGCTGATGTCCTTGTCTTCTCGCCCCTTCATCTGTCCCCTGAAATGGATGGGCCTGGGGAGCGGGTGGGCTGGGTGCGCGGTGGCTGTTGGGTTTTGAGGATGGTCCGGGGTGGTGGGAGGTAAGCCAGCCCCAGAGCTGCCCTGGGCCCCTCTGATTTCCCTGCCAATGGTGCTCTGGCCTTTATGTGAGCGACCGTGTTTCCAATACAGACCTACAGGAAGAAGCTGAAATCCCCAGTAAACCTTCCGCTCCTTGTTAAGCTGCCTTCTTTGTTATCAGAGGGGTGTCAGGAAAGACTCAGATAAAGAGGCGATGTCTGGGCCCCACCATCCTGGAACCGACCCCCACACACCACAGGATGAAGTCAGATGGGAGAAGTCCCTGGGCTTGAGCCAGGGCCTACTCGGGGCCAAGTCATGAGTTGGCCGAACGTGCTGGTCCGCATCCAGTAGGCAAAGCCCTCCCCGCCTGCCTCAGGGGCACTCCTGTGCACCCTGCCCACCACCATCAGAACCTCCTCCCAGGAAAGGTGGAGCTGTCCCCCAGAATGAGGATGCCCTGGAAGTCAGGGTCTTGTCTCTGTGTGACTATCCCCCAGACCCCCCGGAGCTGTGCCAATGTAGGAAGAGTCCAGCTTCGAGGGTCCGGAGGAGACTGGGCTTTTGCCAGACCCAGCAATGCCTGTCTCAGGAGATGTGGCCACATCCTGGGCGTCTCTTTTCTCCTCTGTGCAATGGGTACAATGATGTGAGTCCTCAGCCGGCGGAGGATGGCCAGATGAGGCGACAGATAAGCAAGCACTTTGAACCGTCTCAGGTCCTGGCCAGCCACCTGTAATACTCTCCTATCCTGTGGCCTGGTGGTTCCCAAAGTTTGAGTCATGCTGGAACCACCCAGGGATCCTCAAGCACCCTGATGCTTATGAGGCTCCTTCCCCCAGGCATTCGGATTTAATTGGTCTGGGCTATGACCGAGTCCTGGAAGATGTGAGAACTCCCAGGTAATTTGAATGTGTGGCCAAGTGAGGGAAATGTTGTATGACCCTTCCATTCTGGTTGTCAGGCAACCAGGGAGCTTGGCGTCAACACCAGGCCCAGAATTTTCTCTGGGATGCCTGTTCTGTTATCTAGATCTGTCCTAATGTGTGCATTGGGAGTTTTGAATCCCAAACACCTGCTTTTTACAGAGCACATCTCTGGGAGATGTCTGGGCAGTGGAAAGGCCTATGGTTTTTGCTGACTTCCTTTGTGTTGTGTTGACTCTGTGTTGGGGTCAGTGGAGTGGGACACTTGGGCCTGGTGCTGTCCGAGGCAGAGAGCCGCTCTGGGTACTGGGGGCAACGGAAGGTTATGAGCAAGTGCTGCTTCTCCTCGGAGTCAGTGATCAGCAAGAGGCAGGGGGTTGGTAATGTCATCAGGATAAGCGTCAGTCTCAGTGGCTGGATCTGAACGCAGCCAGGACGTCCGGGCCTGTGGGCACCACGTGATAAGGCAGCCAGATGGAAGCCTCCAGTCGCTTTTGAAGTCTCTGATACCAAGTGATGATAATCCAGCTCAAGTGGGGGAGTCCGGGAACAGTATTCTAGGCCTTGCTGCTCCCTGCTCCCTTACTGAGTTGGGGGTAGGGCCTCTATCCCCCTGAGCCTCGCTTATCCCCATCAGTGAAATGGGAAACACTGTAAGTAATTATTAAGGCAAGGGCCGTGTTCCGTTTTATTATGAGGACAATGCATCCGTCCGTCCGCCAAACGAGCTCTTTTGGGGACCGAGCTCTGAGCAGATATTTGCACACAAGGGTGAGTCAGTTACACCTGCTTCCAAGGGCTCTCAGCGTCGGGAGGAGGCCAGACTCTGGATCAGGGGGAGGCATCGTTAGTTCAGCCTGGGCCCCTGAGGCAGGATTCCTGGCGGTGGGGCCCTTTGAGCTGGTGGGGAGAAGTGAGAGTATGCCAGTGGGTGCGAGAGGAAGCACACTGCAAGCAGAGCGACTGGCGGAGGCCTGATGCTGGGTGGCGAATTTAGGACCACCTGCCTTAGGACCTCCTTGTCATGGCTGAGAGCTGACAGTAGCCCCAGACAAAGCTGTTTTGGGAGGTGGGGTGGTTCAGAGCTAACAGATCCCACTTTCGGCAGCAGCTGAATCTGTTTGACTCTGATGGGGCAGGGAGGAGCGGTGGGTGTAGCAGGCTGGCCAAGGCAGGGGGGGAGAGCCTGCTGGGAGTGGGGGGTGATGGCTTGTCCACTTCCTCCCACCTCGGAAGTGGGGAGACTCCTCCCTCTGTCTAGCTCTCTCTTATTCTGTGGGTAGGGAGGCTGGTCCTGCCCAGATGTGGACAGACAGGAGCAGGGAAGCCACCAGCCCGGCCCTCATCATTCTCCATTCAGCCCCAGTGGAAGGAGTGATGCTGTCATTTGCATTTCAAAACCTGTATCTCCCTGCATCTTCCCTTAATAAGAGCCAATTACACCTCTGCCCCAAACCGCGGGTTGCCTGCCTGTCAGAGGACTTTCATCCTGTTTGGGGTGGGGAGGAACTGCTCCCTTAAATGTCACATTTAGCATATGCAAATGAAGAGATAATTGTCCTTAATGGAAAATGAACTCACCTGCTTGCCGAGTGCTCAAGACAAAAGCAGGCAGTGATGAAAGGGGCACTGGGGCGGGCCTGAGGTCTGCTCCTCCATTCCCTGCCTCCGACAGGGGCCCAGCTGGCCTTGCCCACCTCCCTCCACCCATCTGGAAGACGGCGGTCCAAGAGGCCTTGCCAGTTAGAAAGTGACACATTTAGTGAGACTTTAGCCATTCGACGGATGTGGACGCTGAGGCGGGGGGGGGGGGGGGGTGTTGCCCGAGGTCACAGGCTGAGTCAAACTTCTTGAGAGGAAATCAGAGTGGAAGCCTGCAGCAGCCCTGGCAGTGGGGGCGAGGGCCCAAGAGGACCCAGGAATTGAGAGCACTTGCTGGGAGCCTCTATCTTTAGTAGGTAATGGTTTCCAATCTGGGAGCTGTGCTTAGTCATCTGGAGGCCGAGGGGAGAGGGCAAGAGAGGGAAGGGGCTTCCGTGACTATCTAGCCTTGCCTTTGGCACTTACTCCCTCTACCCTGTCCCTGGTGCATCTCTCTCAAAGCCAAGACTGGCGGTGGAACATACTCAGAGGGCACAAACCCCATGTCACAGGCAGTGTATAAGCCACATGTCAACTTCCCGGAGAGTGGAGGTTCTTTTTGAAAGTGAGCCCTGATCAGCCAGTCCTTGTGCCCTGAGCTGACTACAGGATGAAGAATTTAAGGAGTCCTGCCTCCTTCTGGGTGGCTCTTGGAGATTTGACCTGCCCTGCTCTGGGGATCAAAGCCCATGCCTTGTCCTTTAATTCCAGAGCCAAGAGTGAGGACTGTCCCTCATGGCGGGGTTCCATCCTGGTTCCTGTCTCGCCCTAGGGTTTTAACCCTGACCCTCAGGGAAGTGGTGGTGGTATGGAGTTTGAAAATCTAGATTCTAGTCCCAGCATGTTAATATGTTAACATGCCCTTAAACATGACTCTTATCCCCTCTGAGTCTCAGCACCCTCCCCAGTGATGCAGACATGGTGGTACCTGGATACTTGCAGGAGGCTGGGATGTTGCCCCTGGGTTCAGGGTGTTGCCTGGTATATGGGAAATACTCGGGAGAGATTTGTTTGAAAAATCACTTCCCTTGTCTGTAGAGATGACTGACTCGTGCTGAAACCCCCATGTGTCCCCTGCTTTGCCTCCCAGCACTGCCTGGCTGGCTATCCTGGGCTGTCTGTCTCCTGTTGCTTCCTGCTGGGCCCCCCATCTGGCTCAGCCCAGCCTCACTCACTGTCGCTGGAATGTCAGCCAGTGATGCCAAAGACCTTGGGGAAGAGGCACTGGAAATCTCCAGACTCTCTTTCCCCGGGTATCCTGATGGTCTCAGAGAAGACGCCTAAGTTCACATGGGTAGAACCAGGGTTGGGTGGTCCCAGCTTTGATAGCCTACAAGCATCTGATTATCACAGTGAGGGGCATCTCTGTGGGACACGGAGGGCTCAGCTGCTTAAAGAGGAGGCCATAGGCTTTGGCACCACAGGCAGGACGAGGATGAGGAGATGGGGCTTAATCTGAGCACTGTAAGTGGCCAGGTCCTGTCAGATGTCTGTCCTCACTCCTGCCACTGCTCTGGGCATCCTGCTTTCTGCCGTAGCTTCTCCAAGAACCCTGCTCCTGCAGTAGTTGACTGTCACTGCCAAGCCCCGAGCCCAATCTGGAGATTGGCATACCTGGGTCCCAGTCCCAAGGTCAACTTTACACTTGGGTGACCTCTCTGGCTTCAGTGTTCTCATCTCTAAGACAGGGATGGTGACGCATACCATGCATGATCTGGGGGGAAAATGAGGTATCTGTGACGTATCTAGTGCCTGGGTCCTGGTGAGGGTCCTAGGAGATCAGACAGACCCAGATCTGAATCCTAGCTCCCCCACTTTCCCTCTGTATACCTTGTGTATACATCTGTATACCTGTATCCCACCACTTTCCATCTGTATACCAGCTGTCAACCCCTAGAGGCCTCAGTTTCCCCACTGTAAAATGGGGCAACGAGAAGCCCTACCCCCCAGAGCTGCTATGAGGCTTCAACCATGAGATGACCCATGCAATCTCCCGAGCATACACCCAGCATGAAGTTAGCCCTCAGGAAAGTCAAGTGCTGCCACAGTTTCATCTTTTCTCTTTGAAGCTTAGAACTTCTACTCAAGGAGCTCATGAGATTGTCCCCAGGATGCATTCTAAAGGCAGCTGCTCCATCCAAGGCCCTTTCTACTTCAGTCCAGCCTGCTTCCCGGACACTCACTCCACTGTGACTGCCCCCCCTCCAAACCACGACCCTTTCCCTGACCTCTCCATGTCTTTACCCCTGCAGTTCCATGAGTTGCCCATGAGACAGACATCTGTGTTTCTTTCAAAACCCATCCTACACTGCCCTCTCCTCTGCCTAAACTGCTGGGGGGAACAGGGAAAGCCTTTGAGACGGGTGCTGGCCCTGCCTCATGCTGTCACAGCCACTCGGCCAGACGTCAGCAGAAAGTGTCACATGTTGTGACATCTGTCCCAACTGGAGCATGACTCTGAGTCCTCAGAGAACCCGGCATCCTCTGCCTGCCAGTGTCCTAGGCCTTGGTGCTGGGCTGGGCCCAGGGGCTGCTCTGAGGGTGTCTGTAGGAGGGCTGGGAGCTGCTGGGTCTGATCTGCTTACGCAGTCTGTGGGCTGGGCTTCCTTCCCCCAGTGGACAGAAGCTGCTCATCTTTGCCTCCAGGGTATGGCAGTCATTAGTGCAACTCCAATATCCCAGCTGGTTCCCTCCTCCTTCCGGGCCAGTGGTGGGACTGCCTTCCTCATCCCACTCTGAGGGGGAGGGAGGCTGTGTCACTTGCTCCAGCCAATGGAGCAGAGTCAAAGAGTGCCACTTAGGAGAGGAAGGGGTCATGGCAGGAGGATCCTGGCTTCTTTCCTTGCCTAGTCTCAGTGACCACGGAAACACGAGGCAGGCTGGAGCCTCTGTCAGCTTGAATGACACTGAGACCTGGGTCTGACCTGTACCAGGAGAAGCTGATTTTGTTGCCTTAAGCTACTGAGATCTGGGGGTTGGATGTTTCAACAGCACAACCTAGCCCATGGAGGGGGGTTGGGGGAGGGGGCAGCAAGGTGAGCATGAGAAGGGGTGGGTTTCAGGCAATGGGTGGTGCTGGTGATGGGCGCATCTGAGGGAAAGAGGCATGTCCCATCCAAAGCCATTCAAATGCATGGGATTAAAAACACTATCTCGGCCCCAAAGCACCCATTTGCCAGTGAGTCAGTTGGGGCCAAGGGCCGTCATTGACTCTTCTGTGGCTCTAGGGATGGAGAACATGACATCAGGAGGAGCCCTCCCTGCAGGGTGAAGACTAAGTCTAGGATGCGCATGCAGGTAGAGCCAGAGGTCTGTCCCTAGTCTGCAGAAACAGAGGCCCTGAGTAAAAAGTAACTTGCCCAAGGTCACACGACCGGCTAGAGGCCAGGCAGAGAATCAAGATTCCAACCTTCTGCCCTCAGTGTCTTCCTCCAATGCCCCAATGAACAGAGACATCTGCCTGTCTCTCCTAATTCCCAGGCCACAACCCGGGTGGCTGGCTGGCTCCCAAGGATTCCCTGGGCACCAGGAGGCAAGCCACCGGCTGATGGATCCTGCACTGGGTCAGAGTGGGGAGCCCTGACCTCCCTTGGGGCCTTGTGGGGAGCTCTCCCAGCTCTGGTCTCCTCTGCCTGTCTCCAAGGCTGCCCGGAAGCCGTCTCCTTATGATTAACGAGCCTTTCCCTTCCCTTGGGCCCCGTGCAGGGGGGGATGGATGGGATGTGGCTTTGGCCGCTGTGGGTAGTGCTGGGGTTTGGGGAGCCTTGGAGCGTGGGTTGCAGCTGTTTACTTGGCAGGGCCTTGCTTGCAGATGTGAGGCTGCTGGGGTGGGTGGGGATACTGAGGGGTAGGGTGGGACACAGAGAGGAGCCAGTGCCACTGCCCCTCCTCAGGAGAAACCCATGTTTCAGCCTGGAAAGGACTCGTGCCCTTGGCTCTATGTTCAGAACTGTTGCTGTCTGAACCCACCCCCCTGACGGTGGCCCGACTGCCTCCAGCTATCTCCAGATGTTGGGCCAATTTCTTCCTGCCCCTGCAACTCCTGGATGCTGACCCCAAGGTCCCTCTTACTCTGGCCAGCGTGGCTTTGGTTTGGGGATTGAAACCACGTTAGGCTCAGGCCCCAGTTCCACTTACCCTGGGCAGTGGAATTTGGAGCTGCGAGGGGCCAGGCTGTTCTTAGCTCATGGAAAGATGGAACTCGGGCTACTCCCCACTTAGCTCATCTCAGGGGATGGGGCAGGCCCTGCCTCTCCCTAGAGTGTAGCCATAGGTTTCCAGGATGTGAGCTCAACCAAAAGGGTGGGGGTCCTTTTCCCACCCCATCTGAGACACTTCTCTGGTTTTTTGCCCAGAGGGGTCTGCCAGGTCTTTTCAACCTGGAACAAAACGTTTCAAGGAATACAAGCGGGGAAGGCTTCTTGAGTCATTGGCCGACTGTGGTATGAGTAGGGAGAGCACTCCATATAGTCTGTCAGTGCTGAATAGTTCTGTGCTTGTTGATATGAGTAATTCCTTTTTCTTTCCATCCTTCCATGCTCCATCCATCCCTCCACTAATTTGCTCATCTTCCAGTCAAAACAGCCATCCATCCTTCCATCCGTCCATCCATCCATGTCT